>NW_015386533.1:361423-390775 GCF_001527695.2 Protobothrops mucrosquamatus
GGTGAATTTTAAATAGGGAATAATTTTTAAAATTTTTTAAAGATTTTAAATATGACACAGCCATTAATATATTTGCTTTTTAATTGGTTTTATAGGGGAAATGTTTTTTTTTTTGTGTTGTTTTTTAACATGCTGTGAGCCGCCCTGAGTCCCTCTGGGGAGAAGGGCGGCATAGAAGTTTAAAAAATAAATAAATAAATAAATATGCTACTATTAATTCACAACATTCTAATTGTGAAAGTCTGAGAAATAGCTGTTTAAGAGCTTTGTTAGCTTCAGTTAAAAGTTATGCTTGTTTAATAACAAATTAAAACCTATTAAATGGAACAAAGGTTTACAAGTTAGGGTGTGAATGAAAGTGATTTGGCATTACTCATACATACCCGTAAAATTGACTGCACTGTCTGCATAGGGTAAGTGAGGGTAGTGGCAATTGCTTTGGCTATTGCTCCAATAGCAAAGGCGTCCAGTGAAGACAGCTAAAACAACATGAAAAAAATTAGTATCTGGATGTGAAAACAAAATTAAGAACCTTCAAATCTAGCCTAACCCTAAACCAAAATGGTAACAATTTAGTTGAATGGAACAGTTTCTGAGATCAAAGTTAAACATCATCTTTCTTGTAAGCCTTGGAATCTCACCTGCAGTTGTCTTTTTAAAATTTTCCTTTTAAGCCCTTCATAAAACATGAATTGTATGGCAGGGTTAAATACTAACAGCAGTGAGGGGAAAGTACCATTCCACAAAGCCAAGATTCCTTCCTCTCGTATTATCTGATGAAAGGCATCTGATTAGAAAAATAAATAAGGGAAATAAGAAACTTACAGAGGATGCAGAATTATACATTTGATCAGTCTGGCAGTTTAGCATTATTCATAAAGTTCAACTTTGCAATTTAGATCAGAATTCAAAGAATTAATTTTGTATGGACTCATTGTAGCAGATTTTACTCTATTGCTCAGTATTGATCAGGCACAATTGTTAGTAAGCTTAAATGATCAAAATCAAGGTGAAGGAAGAGTGAGGTTCTTAAAAGTGGACAGACAAAATTACAGCACACAAAAGTTGTCTTATGAACCAATTCAATTTTTTTTCTGTAATTGTGACATAACTCAAAGATTTATTTATAATGTTTCTATGCCACACTAGTCCAAGCAGTCTTGATTTTTCTTTCAGCAATGCAAGGCTGATCAAATAAGTTGCATTTAGGTGAGGCAGACTAACCTTTCTGCCTCTCAAATTAACTTTAAAGAGTTTGGCATGCAGAAATTACTTTTTTACTTACTTGCTTCTACCATTAATTGATTAATTAGCTGATTGCAAAGTAATTCTTCTGATACCATGTCATGTGTGTCTTAACATAAATTAAATGTAAGTGTGTATAATTACTCCTAAATCTCCCCAGAGTTTTAATTATCTTAGCCAGCAATTGCCTAATAGAAATACTGGTCTTTTTCTTGATTTTACCATTCATTTCAATTCCTTCTACTCTTCAGCATATATTGTTTCCATCATCCCAAGGAGAAGCAATGGAAAATTTAGAGATTCGGTGATTGATGGGTAACAAGTTTCTGTTGAAAATATTTAATCCTAATCCTTAGTTTCAGATGAGACAAAAACAATTTCTTATGTTCACAAGAACAATTTAAAAAGTTTGAAGAATGGACTATTATCTATGTCATTTGAAATCAAAAAAGCCTTTTCAATATTACATGCAATTCATAAATCAACTAAAAGAGGCTCTCCTGAAAGCCACGTGAATGTGAAAAATATATTTGTAATAAATAATGCCCCTAAAGCATCTGCTTAGTTCATTCCCTGCTGAAATACCTGAATAGGCATAATTCATTTTGTTTGTCCCTAAAGCTTTTTTAATGTAATCGTTTTTATTCAATGGCACAACTGGAGGAAACCAGACACTGCCTTTATTATTCACACATCAGGAAGACTGATTCTCAGCAGTTAAATACTTTTCTGGCTGGACCTTTGAAAATACTAAGTCCATTCAAAGAGAATGGCTTTTACTTGACCTCTGCTTTCTATAAGACAGTGAGGATAGTTCTAAAAAGGAAAACAAGGAAAACAAATGATCAAGAAACTAGATAATCTCCATCCCTTTCAGCAATGAATTGTGAACAAATTCTACTCTGTAAGATGCTATGCAAGCTATAATATTAATTTAATTAGGTTAACAGTAATGATTTTATTTAGAACTGTTATGTTTCTTATTTTTCCTGTATAGGGATCCCCAGGTTAAGAACATCCAACTTAAAGACAACCCCTAGTAGAAATGCCCATCTATTACTAAAAATGGCAGACAGTGTTCTTATTTCTTAAGCCGATGAATTGTTGAAGCCGCACAATGCTGAAGCTGCATATTTTTAATATATAGCCTATTTTCAGAGGTTCCTGAAAACATTGTATCATCAGCTTAAGGAAGGACAAAGCCATCTGTTATTTTTAGTAATAGGCAGTGTGTTTATGAGTTCCAACCTACATACAAATTTGGGTTAAAGACAGAGTTAAAAACAGTGTATTCCCTTTTTCATATCTGAAGATCTGGCTTCCATAACTTTATGTGAATTTCTTATTAAAACCTTCCCTGCATGCAAAATTGTTTGCTTATGTAGCTACTCCTACACAAATGAGGAAGAAAATATGATATGTTTGCTACTTTTCTGATTTGGAAAAGATGATCCAAATCAATTTCCTTTCTATTTTTCCCAGAGCCAGACTAAAGAGAGAAATCCTCATTAGAATAATTCTCTAGGCAGACTAAAAAAATGTCAAAAGATACAACAGTAGCAGCAGATGTGGGGAATTTCTGGAACAAGAATAAGAATTCTGTAAATAAGACTTTAAATTATTTCCTTCCAGTTGTAAAAGTATATATCCTTTGAAAATTGCTACTTTGAAAAGGCTAGTACTCATTGCTCACTACTCTACTCTTTCCCACTTTTACTACATTTCCTCCTCCTGCTCCTCCAACTATTTATGAATGCTACTGCTATTGAACAGTATCTCCTTCTATCTGTTTCAGGCTACTTTACAAACACACATACCAGCACATCCAGCTGCCTCTCTGCTCAGCTTTTATAGTCAACAATTGCTATGCTGGCTAGGGAAAAGACTTAAAGGAACAGAACATCAGCAGCACAGGTGTTTGGCCATTTTGTAGTCAGCCTGTCGTCTCACATACCTCACCCCTTTTAATAATCTTTTTTATTGAAATATTTTGATCTTTTTTCATATCTGTGTAACAATCCTTTGATCTGATTCTGGATTGTGTTCTTGCACCCAAAATCTCTATTTAGTAGGAGTACTTATAGAAATTGCTCTAAAATTACCTCCTCTACCACTTTGCTTTGCTTCTTTCATCTAGTTTCAATTATTTCCTAAGTCTTCCAACCTTGCCCTCAATTCATGAAACCCTTCATGTTTGTTGTAGGTGTAACTCCTAAACCTCTGCTTATAAGCGAAGGGAGTGACATTGTACCTGTATAAAATTATCTCTTTGACATGTGAGTAATCCATTACTTTTCTTGCTGGAAGACTACTGTAAGCTCTCAAAGCTTTCCTCATTAAACATGGGGCTAGTCTGACTCTCTCACTCTCAGGCCACTTGCAAGAGGTAGCCACTTTTTCAAATATGATAAAATAGGCTTCTACATCTTCATCCTCTGACAACTTGGAAATTTTTATGTCTTTGGGACCACTTCCACTCTCAGTTTTATAGTCAGTGTCCTGTGCTTAACCTTTATACCCTCCCCCCCAGAGTGTAGAGTTTGAAGAGGAAGGGATTGTAACACAGAAAGCTGTTTGCTCTTTTGCACATCAAAAATAATGCTGGGATCTGTGGACGTGCTACCCAAACAGTTTACTCCCTTGAAATCCCTTCCTTCCAATCTGTCTGCTCTGCATGGGGGCAAAGAAAAAAAGCAAGCAATTTCTGTAGGCAATCTCTCCTTTGCCTGACTCTTCCCACTCACCCCCACCGAGAGATTGGAGAGGATGAGATTTCAAGAGAATGCTACTATATACTATAAACTGCTTGCATAGCATGCCCGCAATTGCTTTTGATGTGTAGAAAACAGCTTACTCTCTCACAGACTTACTGTTAAGGCACGGTAGCAACCCCTCCACAGCCCACATGCATTCACTGCAGCACCCAACCTCTCACTTCTAGTACTCAGCCACCCTTCCATCTGCTTGTGAACTGCCAGATACTTGCAACTTCCAACCAACTTCCCCATTGACTTTGCTTGTGGGAAGTGGCAGGGAGTTGCAAATTGCAATCATGAAAGGTCCTCACTTAATAACCTTAATGATTTGATGGTGACTGTCAGGATTGCCATTGCTATTGATATTTGATATTACATTTGATGTGTACTGAGGGAAATTCCAGTCCCTATTATTATGGTTAAGCAAAGGTTGCCTATAGATTTATGGGAAAATCTTTACAGGTAGTCCTCAACTTACAATTGGTTGTCCCAAAGGTGCTTTTTCAAGAGGCAACTGGGCTTTATTGTTTTTTTTGAAGATGTTTTACTTCTCATCTAAGCCTCTTGAAAAAGCACCTTTGGACAACCACGATCTGGATGACTGAGAATCTCCATAGACATTTACAACTAGTTGCTTAATGACCATTGAAATTAGAACTGCCTTGGAAATGGAGTTTTAGGGCCCTTAAAGCACCTGATTGTTGTAAAACACTGTGTCCCCCCTCTACTCTGATCTTGGTTCTTGGCAACCTGCTCACACCTACAGCCAGTTGCCAATTGCCCCACAATCATGTGATTGTCATTTGCAATCTTCTCTGCCAGCTTCCTGAGAAAGTCAAAGGGGAAACTGGAAGGGAAGGTTGCAAGCTGCTATCACCTGCTGCAGAGCTGAAATTGCTTACCAGAAAGGCATCTCAGTTAGGAGGGAATCTCAGCTCCATGTTTAAGGATTTTGGTTTTTTTTAGTGTACCTTAGTATTTTGTTTATATTTTACATTTTTCTCAAATTAAATAAAAAAAAAGAAATTAATCTGGAATTTCCTTCTCCATACAGTTGATATGAGTTACTACTTAATTCACTTTTTAAAAATAACCTTGAAAGTTAAAGATAGCTGGTAGTTTGTTTTTTACAAAATGACTAGGCAGAGTAGTGGTTAAATAATCCACCTCATTTTTCAGATTGTAACAACCTGTAAACAAGTCTATTCCATGGTTGCTAGAATAAAAAGCAAGTACCGTACATCAATAGTATACTACCATGTTTCCCTGAAAGTAAGATCTGCCCCGAAAATAAGCCCTATAGAAAATAGTTTTGGGGCGAGGCACACATTTAAAAATCAACCTGGGGTGGGGGTGTGAAGCTGCCCCATGTACCATGTACCCGCTTACCTTGCAGCCATGTCTCTTCTCGCCGGCCCACTTCTGGGGTGCCCTCAGGACTGCATTTTGCACTCAGAGGCCTTTCCGGAAGGCCACTGCAGCCGAGAACTGAGCTATGGATACAATCCATAGCTCGGTTCTGCAAGGCCTCTGCAAGGCCTTTGACTGCGAAATGCAGGCCGGAGCTCCATTCTCAGCTGCAGAATGAAGCTGCTCCTTCGGCTGCAGAAGAAGTGGACCGGCTGGGTGGGGCTATTGGTGGGGGCAGGGCTGTTGGTGCCAGTGGTGTGTGGAAAAGACCTACACGCCCCCCAAAATAAGATCTGGTGCCTCTTTTGGAGGCAAAAAAAAAAAAAGACCGGATCTTATTTTCGGGGAAACACAATATATGTTAATAAAATCAAAATGAAGCTGAAATTTCTGGAGAATGTAGCTCATGTATGGGAGAACATGAAATACATTGCATTTTTGTATCAGTTCTTTTTTCACACAATTTGTAGGATATTGAGAGCATAGCAGCTTTTTCAAGTCTATCAAAAGCACTGGGTGTTTGATGAGCATGGAAAACTATGCCAAAATGCTGCCTCAAGAGTGGTGGAGGTATGTCTTGATATTCTGAGTTTGAAAAAGAAAGTAGCTTATGGCTGAAAAGCATAATTTATATACATTACAATAGATGAGGGCAACCCCCCCAACAACCTACCTACAATGCCTTTGTAATTGGTTGGTATAATATCTTCATTTCTAAATTTTGCCCCCTGGAGTTTAAGACGGGTGTTTACCACCCAGAGTGGAGTAGTCAACAGTACATTCACTATACCTAAGGAAACAGAAGCAAAATTCAGTAAAAAGAGGCCTCAGATAATTAAAATCAAAATTTTAACTTTAATGTATAAAGCAGAAAAGGTACCATTTGAAATACTTCACAAAATCTAGGCTGAATTTATTCTAGAGGGAAAAAATATTTAAAATGAAAAGTCAAGGGAGCTTCTCCCAAAGGTGCTTTTCCAAAAGGGCAACTGGACTTGGTTTTTTCCTTAAAAACATTTCTCTTCTCATCCAAAAAGTTTCTGCAGTTCATAGACTTCCATGGAGCTTGCTTTATTTTAGTTCTTTACCAATTATTACACATTTCATTGAGCTAGGCGAGAAAAGCAAGCTTGTTTTTCACAACAGTTGCACACATTATTTCAAAATATTTGTCGTAACTTGATGCAATCTTCCCACATGAAACTTCATCATGAAATCATGCACTGAGAAAATCAGAAGTGCTAAACTGTTAAATAAAATTAAGGATTCAAAAGGCATATCTCAGATAACCTTAAGTGGCACATAACATCAGAGAATAACACAAGTTAGAATAAATAATACAGATCAAGAAATATGTGGCAGTGCTGGCAGCCATAGAAAGACACACATTATATCTCTGCTCTGCGAGCTGTATTGGTTGCTGGTTTATTTCCAGGTTCAATTCAAGATGATTTTTTGAGGGACTATTTCTCCCCAGCTACATCTACCTGTCCCATCAGGTCTGGCAGGAAGGGTGTGTTATTTCTGCTAAAGATTTCCATTTGACAGGAACCCAGAGGTAGACCTTTTCTACCATGGCATCCACCCTCTGTGACATTATTCCTGCTACTTGTGAGGCCAATCCTACTGGCCTTCACGAAATAAAAACGAGTTCTTCCAGCAGGCAGAGAATCCCATGAAAATAGTAAGCTTGTGAGATTGTTACATTGTGTGTAGGATGCTGATCCATTCTACTTCTGTCTTATTTATATTTGTGTTTAATTATTTTCAATTGTTGCTATAGATGGTTTTGACTGTTTGCTTCATTGTACACTCCCTAGAATCATGTTTGTGATGGTGGCTATATAAATATGATAGAATATCAGATAAATACCAACTTTGTCAAATATTTAAAACTTTTGATTTTTGCTTTGGAAAACATCTGATGTTAAATTCATAATATACATTTTCAGTTTGTTATATACAGTTCTATTTACCACTCACACTATATTAAAATATTTCATAAAAATTATGACATTCCATTGCTAATATCAAATGATGACTTTCCAAAGATATGAGTATACACATCAACTAAGCACATGCTCATGTTCTAAAATAAGATAATGAAATGAAGAGAAACATTCAGTTATACAAAAGTGAAAAAATCTAAGGGGAACTTCCGATTTTGCATCGCAGCAACACAGATGCAGGAAGGCAGGGCTCTGCCTTCTGCACCCAATTTCTCCCTGCTGGGGGCCCTAAAAGGGCCTAAAGTTGCCCCAAAGATGCGATGAAGAAGGAAGGGTGCCTTGTCGATCACAGAGAGACAGCGGTCTTTCCGTTCGATGCAAGGTAAGCCCTCCAAACTGGCAGGGGAAAGATTGGCTATATTCCTGTGGCCAGCCATTAGCTGCTGACAACTAAAGAAGAAAAGCACTAATTAGCAGATCGTAAACAGCATGTTTGGAACTGGTGAGAATATTGATCCTTTCTTTACTATTTTACAACTGAATTTCCTGGGGAAGACTCCCAAGAAGCTAAAAACCTCCAAACGTGAATGGCAGCGGCATTTTAATTTTTTTTATGGGGGACAGAAATACATAATACTGAAGTGGAAGTAACATAAAGCTACAGTTTTGATAAATTTGAGAACTGAGATAATTGTTAAGATTTTATCTTTGAAAAAAACAACAACATTGAGGTGAAATATAGGAAATCAATCCTTTGTCTTAAGAGTTGAAAATGGATTTTGAATGACATCCAGTGGTGGAGTTGAGTATAGCACAACAACTAGCTTCCTGACTGCTTGGTGACTCCTAGCTTAATGGAGAACAGATTTATTGGGAGAGAAAGAAAAATTTGACTTGACTACATCTGGCTAAGAGAGACTTTTGAGCAGTCTTCAGGGTGGTCAAACATTTTGAACACTTTAAACATTGTGGATTACAACCTTGCCTGACAGAAAATTCTTAGACACCTGAGACAAAAGATCACTACAAAATATTGCTTTTAGGACTAGATCTATATTCTGGAACCTATTAGATTATAAAGACTACACATAAAGACCAGAAAACTAGATGAAATTTTATTCTACTCTTATTAAGATTGGTGATACTAGAGGATGATGCCTCAAGAAAAAATAAACACGTTTCAGAAGGAAATATACTCTATGTTTGTTCACCAAACAATTGTCGCACACAAAGAGGACACAAAAAGAAACCATAATGAGAGTAAAAACAATTTAGATAATATAAATGAGCAAATCTCCAAATTAAATCGACAACTAGAAAATTCCAGACAACTACAAAGTATGAACAAATAAACCAGAAATCAGAAGATGAAGCAGAGGAAATGGACTTAGAGATGAAAGAGATAAAAGAAGGAAAATATAAACTACCATATACAAATAAAATACGGATAACAACAAAAATGGAAAAGATCCTTTATCCCTTAGGTCTGCAAAATATACCTGATGATAAGGAAGATTTTAAAAAATGGAATATAGAGCTGTCAAGGGAAATGTCACAACTTGGGAGACAAAAAATGAAAAGAGAAATTGAGTGAAAAGAAAGTGGGAATTGCTTAAGGAATATAAATTGGCGGAATTCCCCCTCCCCCCAAAAAATATCCTACCTAAATTGTCTTCCTTATGCCAAGCAACTTTTATAAAAATAGAAAGAAAATTCCTGGGCGACTTAATTGCCCTGGCTTGGAAAGCTATTTGGCAAAGAAAGAAAGCGAGAGTTAGATTTAAAAAACAGAAGATTTGACTGATTAGAGGGGGCATTATATGTTTAAATATTTGTTTGAATATGATTAAAATAACAGATGACCCTTCGATATAATTAGACTTTTATAATGAAATATATGATTTAGAATTAAAATAACATTCTTTTTTCTTTTTTTAATATTGGAAATATGAAAATAAGAGGACGGCTGGCATGAATAAAACTTTTAGCTATATAAATATAATATTGAGAAAATCATAACTGACAAAGATATTTAAAATATTGATGGGAAATCAAATCTTAACAAGAGCATGAAAAACAGGATATTGATTTCTGAATTGATATTATTGTTATTTGTATAATATTAGTAAAATATGATGAGGATGTTTATATCTAACTTTGTATACATCAATAGTAGCAAGAATTGTAACTGTGTAATGAGAGGAAAATGGAAAAAATATGGGGAAGAAAGGATCAGGGAAAAAATACTGGATTGTGCAGTACTGAACAGATTTATATTGAAGAAGTTAAATATGTGAACTCAGACAACACGTTGTTTACTAAGCACTAAAGACTGTAATTCTTAAAAATCAATAAAACATTAAAAAAGTGAAAAATCTAAGACAAGTAAAACTAGAAAAGAGTACATGAGACAAATCCTTTCAAGTTAAAAATACATTTACCACTTTATTTCATTATTTTAAATTGCCTTCATGGATAAATTAATCCATGTCCCAAATTCAATAAATTTTGGATAGGATTTTATTACCTGCAACCACACCAAGAATCAAGTCCTTTCCTGTAGTTGAATGATGACCTTTGACCCAAAGAGTTTTTAAACTATTAAATGTATAGAAATAGACGAAGTTGGAACAACAAAGGCTGGAGATAACAGGGAACCACCCTCGATATGGTGCAATGCTAAGGAACAAAATAACAAAAGCAAAAAATGAAAATAATGCAATCATCATAGCTAAAAGCATATCTGCACCCCATTCCAAACCTAATCAATTAAATATATCTACTAACTGAAGGATTTTGTGTTAACTGTTCAAGAAACCAGTGACAAAATAAAACGTATTTAAATACCTGTTAACTATATTTAACACAATACTCAGGACTAAATTTTACTGAACATATTTATTTTTGCATAACTATGAACATAACCCAGGAGGATATATTACTGGAAAAATTAAAAGGATTAGAATTCCAGTCTGAAGGCAAGAAATAACCAATTCAAACACATTGTTTCTTGCTCAAATATTTCCTTTCAGAGATAGTAGTATTTTATGGAGGCACATTTTAAAAATTAACACACTGTAATTATATAATTAACAATATTCTGTTCATACCAAAGGCATCATAAATATTTTATGTGACAGATGTTTTAACTACATATAGGTCAATTTATTCTAACAAGATTTCAGCCAATGTTATTCCTGCCTAGAAACTTTTCTTGAAGAAGAAACAATGTTGTAGCAAGTCCCTTAGTATAGAAAATTAAACCTGTCCTTTTAATTTTTAATAGTATTTTTAATTACAAAGAAAAATATGTTCATCAATTCTTTTTTTGTTGTTTTTTTCTGTGCTTTCTAAAAGATGCTTTAGTTTCTAATGGCTTTTTAAAATTATAACTATTCAAATTACTTAATTGAAATTTAGGAAGATCAGTACTTACACATTTGTCCTCCACAGAAGAAGTTTTAAAAAACTAATTCTCCTAGCAAAACTAGGTACTTACATGCCTTCTTCTTTAATTATCTCCAAAAGAACTGCGTGTGTGGTTTTTGATTTGCGTTTTTCATCCACTGGAAAACAAGAAATTTTTTTTAATGATTTAATCATTTCAATACTGCCTTGAGAACATTTTCTAATGTGATGGGGAAGGTAGAGCAGAAGTAAAAGTGCATTGTTTATTTAATCTTCAGGTTTACTGGTTCAATCTAAAACAGAATAGTCCTTCATGGATAGGTCTACAACTGACCACAAATTAAGAAATAGGGTTAAAAAAAGTTTGCATTTGTACAAATTACAAAAAAGAAATGCATAGACCTTGTATTTTATTTTATATGTGCTGTAAGAATAACTATATTGGTTGCCGGTTTTCAGTTTTAAATATCTGTCTTCTATACTTAACCACCAAATCCTAAATGATGAATAAAATTAATTTTTTGAAAGGATTTCTCCAGCACCTCTACATTTCTCAAACGGAGGTTGCTGTATTTTCCTAAAATGTACATTTGCCATGTGAATATAACCTTCTTCCATCTCTACAGCATTGAGAATAAAGAATAATAAATAACCTTTTAGAACATCCAGATTATATCTTCTTTTCTCTAATGACTCTAACAATATCGTACTAAAGGGATTCATCAGCTTAGTTAGGAATCTGAAAGGTTTCCAAGGTAGCAAAAATTTTGCAAGTTCCATTTTCTGTAGACTATCACAACAGAGACATGATGTACTTATCAATATACTTTGCAAAATCATTACACATCTTTGACTGGGTTATTGCTGAGTACACAATGTCTTTAAAAAATAGGGGAAAGTTGTACTTAGAAAGAAAATACTAACCATAGTTTTTGGCATCCCAATTATTTTGTAATTTGAAATCAATAAAAAGTGCTGGTCAGCCACAGAATGCATCAGCTGACACTTATAAGTCAATAGGTAGTAGCCTAGCATCTCTCCAGAAATTATTGGATAAAACAGATCAATCACTCAATAATATTTATTTGGTCAATGATCAGCAAAACTTAAAAGAACAAAAACAAATAAAAATGGAGTGAACTAAATAAATACAAAAATGTACTAACAGTTAGCAAAATGAAGATCAGCTATTACCCTGAACAAATTTTAAGATACAAATGCAAAAACAAATTAGTAAGTTATATATAATATTCTCAAAGGCTAAATGTAAAAAAATGTGTTGCTCACCTTGAAGTCTTAGTCTAGCTGTATCCAGAGGAAAAAACACAGTCATTGCTGTCACACTACCCTAAAACATTTAGCACAAAAAATTAACTATGTAGAGCATGTGGGGTTTTTTTGTAAAGCTACAATGACCTATATTAAATCAAATCAGTTTATGACAGCCATTTGATTAGATAAAGTAAAGCCACACTTGGAACACTGCATCCAGTTTTGGTCACCACGATGTAAAAAAGATGTTGAGACTCTAGAAAGAGTACAGAGAAGAGTAACAAAGATGATCAAGGGACTGGAGGCTAAAACATATAAGGAACAGTTGCTGGAATTGGATATGTCTAGTTCAGGGGTAGGCAACCTTGGCTCTTTTATGGCTCGTGGACTTCAACTCCCAGAATTCCTGAGCCATGCTGGCTCAGGAATTCTGGGAGTTGAAGTCCACGAGTCATAAAAGAGCCAAAGTTGCCTACCCCTGGTCTAGTTTAATGAAGAGAAGGACTAGGGGTGACATGATAGCAGTGTTCCAATATCTCAGGGGTTGCCAGAAAGAAGAGGAAGTCAAGCTATTCTCCAAATCACCTGAAGGCAAGACAAGAAGCAATGGATGGAAACTAACCAAAGAGAGAAGCAACCTAGAACTAAGGAGAAATTTCCTGACAGTTAGAACAATTAATCAGTGGAATAACCTGCCTCCAGAAGCGGTGAATGCTCCAACACTGGAAGTTTTTAAGGAGAGACTGGACAGCCATTTGTCTGAAATGGTATAGCATTTCCTGCCTGAGCAGAGTGTTGGACTAGATGACCTCCAAGTCCCTTCCAACTTTATATTATTATTATTATTATTATTATTATTATTATTATTATTAAGATATTTAATAGTAGAACTGTTACATACATCAATGTATGTAACAGGAAAACCATGACTAAAATAGGATCTAAAATAAGAACATATATAATAAAATACATTGCTACAAAAGTGATAAGTAACCAGACTTAATTAGTGGTGCGGCATATTGCACAGGCAACAATACAAAACTGGGCAACTTGGGAATATATTTTTAAGTTCCTTGCCTTCCGAAAGCTACATCAAACATTATGAAATATGGCAGTGAAAAAACTTCCTGTACATGAATTTACTTTCAACGTAAACAGAACTTTGTGGTTCTGACCGTTGCAATGAAAATATTTATTTTTAAAAAAATCTGCATACAACCACCCCTTAAAAATGTGGTTCACAATAAATTAAAGTTCAGTTTGATACTGTATGCACTTGAAATAGATTTTGTGCATATTCCAGGCACACTGAAATAATTTAATATTTATATTTTATTTACAACTTGCCATAGTACAGTTCTGATAAGATCTTTGGGTGAAGCACAATATTGGTATATTATACACAATCTATCCCTGTAGCTTTCTATCTATAGTTTGAACATTAATCTTTATTATACTTATCAAAGAAGGAAAGGAGGAATTAATACAAACAATATATTGCATTCCTAATATATGGAACAAGTATATAGTTTTTGACTCATTTGTTTAATCAAATTCTATTTAGTTTTAGAATTGTGTGGCAAACAGATCACATTTTAGATAATATTTCAAAACTATTAGGTCATAGTTATGCAAAATATTGAAAATAAAAAAGGATTCACAAACTTTTAAGCATCGCTTTATAACATGTCCAAACAAGCAACTAGATATGGTCTAATTTCTTATTTGATTATCAACATTATTCAGATACGTAAGAAATGTGAAACTTATTTAGCAATCCGATAATCTTAAATCCATGAGCTAGAAGTCAATGAGCACATGAAATAATTCTAGGGCATTCTCATTCCTGTTCCACCAATGCAGGTCTGAACAAGTTATAATAGACTGAGTAAATAAAGACTGTTTATATTTCACATGCAAATCAATCTTGAACTACTATTTAACTGAGCAATAATTTGCTTTCCTAGACTGAGCAACTACCTCACATATAAACAGATATTAAATTCAAGACAATCTATTTGTATAATTGTATAATCTAACTTCTCTGTATGGAAATAGAGCCTTACAACAGTCAATAAAAGCCCTTCCTTTCCTTCTTTTATCCAGTAACACCCTCCCACACCTTTAAGAGAGCATGAGTAGCTGGACCACACCTGTGCTCCAAGAGAAAGATGTCTTCAATATTTAGATATGGGTGTATACTGTATTTGGAGATGGGCAGTTGCAATTATTTGGGACAGCAGGAGAAATTAAAAGTTACAAGTGAAAGAGGAGGAAATGCCAGACAAAAATGGGTAAATGACAGTGTAGGAAAGGGGTGTGTGGAATTCAGACTCAAAAGTAAAAACACTGACAAGTAACAGCCACCCAACAGCTGGTAAGGAATTTTTCTCTTCTTAGCAAAAAATTATGAGATGCTTAAATTCCATCAGCGGTCAGTATGGCAGAATTAGTACTTGGCTGAAAATATTGAATCATAAGCCAGCAACAAAGCCAGCTAATTTTAATGTACCTAAAGATTGGTTAAGAGGTGGCTAAAACTGGAACTAAAGAATTTGCCCAGCTGAGAGAGCAGGCAAAGATACAGCTAACTAATGATGTTATCTTTTCACAGATATAATTCAAATCTGTCTAAAACAGAATATGCAAAAAGAGGGTCATAGGTAAGAAATAAGGTTTCATAAATTCTGTTTAAGGATCACTACGTTTTGGTATAACAAAAAATCCCTTGTAACAAAGGGAAGAAAAAATATTCCCCTTTTTTGGGATGTAGCGTTTACCAAAAAGAACTCATAATAGTGAATAGCATATGAAAATGACAGCAATGCTTTATTTAAAGTTCTGAACTTACTCTAGTAGAAGAGATTATAACAGGATGGATTTGTGGAAAAATACCTTTTTCAAAAATTGGCTTCCTTTTGTTAAGTATAATTTTATGAATCCATTTGTGTGTGTGATTATACTGGTATATATAATACTAAGATTAGACATTTTATTCTGACAGACATTCTGACAGATATGATGAGCAGGGGCTCCTTAATAAAATAATTATTTTTTCTTGATTCTTTCTACTGTATCCCTGATTATGTTTTTAATCTGGATCTCTGATAATAAAGAGAGGTAGCATCTATGTTGATTCTTAGATTGTACACTATGTTTCATTACAATGATCCAGATATTAAAACATTCATAAATAACTATAATCCATTTGATCTACAAACTGTTTGCAGTTTCTGATTGTTGTATCAATGATATATATTACAAAATATCTTTTTAACAGGCATGTTGATGACGTGTACTAAACAACTAACCATAGAAGTTATTAGGCTAAAACAAGACATAAAAATGCTGAGCCGGATAATTTTGATGCTTTTCAAAATTTTAGAAACCAAAGTTCCTAAACTTTTTTAAAAAAAAGAATAACAACAAAAATTCCCAGAATACTGAACCTTTTTCTATTCAGGTTGTAGACTTGAATTCTTGAAAAAAACCCTATATGAATGCGAAGAAATAGCACCAATTTGATAAGACATAATAATCAATGGATCTGAAGAGAAGCAATTACTGTAAATTGAAATTAGAAACAGAAATATTTTCTAGATGAGAGAAATTTAAAGTGGGCATCTAAAATGAAAGCTAAGTCATCCACCAAGTTAAATTCCAGGTTCAGTAACAAACATTGGCATATCCTGACAAAATTATGGACCCTAGGTATTGATAAAAAGATTTGTAGTTAGGTGAAAACAGACAAGCAAGTAGTCATTTAATCCAATGTATTGTACAATTAACAAGGTTATATTTTATTTGTTTACCTTAATATTTTCACAAAAAACTCAAGGCAGAAAACGTATCTCAAAGTATATCTTGAAAGTATCAGTCTTCCTTTAAAGACTGCAATTAACGTTTGCAGGTTATTTAAAGCTGAACTCAATTTTTATGAAACCGTTCAGGAGGAAAAAATGTAATATTTTCTTCTGCAGCAATGGTTTTATCGATAACCTATACACTTCAAGCTCCTGTGCAAACGGAGCGTAAAAGTAAATAATAATACTTAGGATGGCAGTTCAAACTAACAGGCACCCGCTAAGGCAAAAGTTAGGATGAGCGCTCGGTTTCGAAAGCTAACGGCAGTTTATTTTTATTTTTTTAGCCCAATGCACCAAAGGCAGGGGGAACAAGCCCGAGGTCCCCTCCATCTCCATGCCTTCCTTCAATCCAGCCTTCCTTCAATTAGCAAAACCCTGTCACCTCACTTCCGGGTCTTCCTCACACTCCCTCCCTCCGCAGCCTACTCACCACAGCTCCAGCCATGGCATGGACTAAGCTCTCGTAGGAGAAGACGCCGGCCATAGCTGCACCTTTGGCAGGGCCCGACTGCCACTGCTGCGATCTTGCCCGGCTGCATGAAAGAGAGCACAGAAACGGAGAGGCTAGAGGGGGAAGCAACGTACCGGCGGCACCACCCCTGGCCAGGCCGCTGCCGTACTACGTGACGTCGCTATCAGATGCTTCCTGCACTCCGCCAATCACACGGCGGCCCTTACACGGATCGCGGAATATGTCGGAGAGGAAGAGGGCTGCTGAAGTTCGCGCCCTGCTTATCCCGCTCGCCCCCATCCTCCCTCCCCAGCAATTTAAGTACAACGACCTCAAGTTGTTCTCTTAGCGACGGTTTGGCCATAGTTTTGTTTGTCTATCACAGGGATGTCCAAACTTGAGAACTTCAAGACTTGTGGACTTCAACTCCCAGAATTCCCCAGCCAGCATGGCTGGCTGGGGAATTCTGGGAGTTGAAGTCCACAGGTCTTAAAGTTGCCAAGCTTGGACACCTCTGGTCTATCACCTTTGCTTTTTTGAGAGTTCTGTCGATTTGGCAGATGCGCAAAGCAAAATAAAGAGCTTTCTCCTCTCATGGCCTTTTTATTTGAGGGATAGGTACACATCTGACAATTAGTGGCCATTAGCAGAGGACAGAACAGCGCATAGGTCAAAATTGTGCCCAAGAAGGATGGATATACTTCACGTGGAATTTAAAGCCAAAAACGAAGAAAAAGCTACTTTAAAATCAAACCTGTTGCGAAGAAAATAATCTGGGAGGGGAATATCTTTGGAATGTCACTCAACGGTAGTACTAGCTTTATATCAAATGCAATATGAAGTGCTGGTAAAGGCATTCCTCAAGCCAATATTTCTTAAAGCGTAGTCCTTTATTCCTGGGGGTTTCTCAAGACTCTCTCAGGTCCAAAAATCAAAATTACTTGCCAGATATTGAAGATATTTGCAAATATTTAAAACAACTCTTAGCTTCATTTTTTTTTGTTAAATATAGAGGATTTTTCATGAAAAATATTGTGTTCGTATCTAGTAGGTTTAATATTTATTTTTACGATTCAATAAATGTTCCACAAATGTGTAGATTTTAGAATCATTGCTGTAAGTTATGGTAGCATCCTTTGCTATAATGGTTACCACTAATTTCATATTTTGCCTATTGTGCGACTGCACAAGAACAAATAAAATTAGGCAGAGACTCAATATGCTCATTTGAAATATCACACAATAAAATGGCTAATCCTGACAATGATTTATGAAACTTCAATCAATCATTACAGCAATAAATTCAGTGGTCAAATACAAATAAAACATGTATGTATGTATGTATATTAATAGAATTCTTGGTTAAGGAACAAGGCTAGAAACCACAAGATTATAAATTCTAGTTTTGCCATAGTAATGAAAGCCAGCTGGGTGATTTTGGGTCAGACTTTCTCTCGACCCAACTCCATCTCATAGGGTTGTAATTTAGGGAAAATGGGAGGAGGAAGGAGTATTAGGGATTGAGTTATTTATAAAATAAATAACTGCATTGAGTTATTTATAAAATAATAAAGTCTGGATAAAAAAAAATCTAAAATCAACACAAAAAAAGGATGGTGTATATGGAAGTATAAAACTGAGCAATCCTAGAAGCTATGGAAGGATACTGATGAAACAGGAGAAACAACAAATAGAAATCCTATTTTTTCCAAGGAAATTCTTTAGGATAGGAAGTAGGAAAATCATCTGGGATTTCCTGAACAGATGGGGGGGGGAAGCATATGGCTCAGATACTACTGAACCATCCCCACAGGGTCATGCGCTTTGCTGAAAAGAATAGAATGGCAAAAGACAATTATCCAGTTTGACCAATGTGAAACCGCACACTTAAAATAATTTAAAATCTATATCCCATACCCACTGCTTAAGAACACTTCTGACATTTTCAGAGTCTAGTGGGCAGAGGCTGTTCAATGCAAACCCTAGGAATGGAGCTTGCCAATATTTATTTTTAGCCAGGTTGACTTAAAAATTTCTCTAAGAAACCTTTTGGTGGGGAACAAAAATTAAAGGTTAAAAAGGCTATGAAGCAGAGACCAAGCCTGTTTCAAAATGTAGAGCAATATTCTTAATACATGTTGGTATTATTCTAATAAACTTAGACCAGACAGCTTAAATATCAAACTTTGTAGTACAGACTTGAACACTGCAGAGATGAGAAATGATGTTGGCCATAAATGCTTTGCAAGTTGCAAGGATGAAGAGACCACCCTTCAAATGATTGACTGCATGTAAAAGCCCTGGGACCACTCAACTTAATACGTAAGTGAGGCGATGTAGAAACCAAGAGTACTTGAAATACTGTGTAAATATACAAATTAAAAAGTACAGGAACTAAAATACAACTTTGCCTTATCCTTGAGGCATAATAGGTGGAAGATGCAGGGACAGCTCCAGAGAGATGCTCCAGGGAAAATAATCACAAACTGTTCACTTTCAAAGCTTGTGTTAGAATAAAGAAAAGCAGCAACCCTTTGTGTATTGAGGATCCCTTTCATTTATTCCAGTCTCTCCCTTGGGATTAACAAAAAAAATCTGATTTGGAATCAACGAGGACTGTGAAAATATCAAGTCTGGGCTAGGAAGAATATTTCCTGGCTAAACAGAGTCCCTTCTAAAACCTGCCTGTTGCTCAGCAAAGATGTTTTCATTTTTGATCCAACTGGATCAACATAATTCAACTGTATACAGCAAACAGATCCATTTATCATTGTAAAGATAGAGTTTATTTTCTGTTTTTATAAAATGGGGTGACACCAATTGGTAGGAAAAAATGCTGAACTGATAATAGGGGCAAGCAAGATAGCCAGACTGTTTATCGATACTAGGTACACACTCAATATGCTCATTCATTTTAATAACTAATAATTTATGAAATGCTTGTTTTTCCTTTTTTCTTTAAAATAACTTTAGTAACTGCTAAATAAGATACCATCATTCACAAAAACTGATCCCGTTGATTGTTGTTTTCTTGTTGGGAAAATACAGAGTAATTTGATTTTTTATTTTTTTTTGCTGTACAAGATTTATATACTATATATACTAGTTTGTGTTCTTAAATATATTTCTCAATCTGTGTACAAATGTAAGATCCGGGATAGATTTTGTAAAACAGTTAATCTCTTAACACACGTTTTTGGGTTGCCTTAGCCTCAAACCAGTTTTTCAGGTATTACCTGCTTCAAATAATATAGTTAACAAGCCAAAGACTGCAACAGTGGAATTTTCACAAGCAGTAGCAGGCAAGATCTACAATGTAAATGGCATCAGGTTACATCAATTTCTTACACAGGTAGTCCTTGACTTACAACCATTCATTTAATGACCATTTAAAGTTACAATGGCCCTGAAAAAAAGTGACTTATGACCAATTCCCACACTTATGACCATTATAGGATCTCCATAGCCAACATAATGACTTTGGATGCTTGGCAACTGACTTGTATTTATAATGATTGCAGTGTCCCAGGGTCCTGAAATTGACATCTGCAACCTTGAGTTTCTGACAAGCAAAGTCAATGGGGGAAAGCCAGATTCACTAAACAACCACATTATTCACTTAACTGTAGTGATTTGCTTAACAAACATGGCAAGAAGGTCATAAAATGGGGCAAGATTCACTTAACTGTCTTGCTTAGCAATGGAAATTTTGGGCTTAATTGTGGCTGAAAGTCAAGGACTACCTGTACTTTTTCTTAAGGTGAGCTAAACAAAACATCCATACATTTTTGCAAGTTAAAAAATTAACTTTTGCAGTATATAGACCAGTGATGGCGAACCTTTTAGTGACTGAGTGCCCAAAAACTGGCCCCGCCCCCACTCCGCCTACCCACAGGGCCACTCACCGCCTCCAGGGCCTACCACAGATCGCCCAGGCAGCCAGGCAGCTCCATCCTCTGCCCGCACCATCAACTGTGCGCGATGGGGCATGAGGGCAGAGTCTTGTCTACACTGCCTGGCTGCCGTGTCCTTGGTTGCACTGCTCCATGTGGGCCACACTCAGGGGTGACTCCTCCAGGGGGGCTGCTGGTGAGGGCGTCGTGGGGGGGGAGGCGAGGCTGGGGCAATGGCACGGGTGCCCACAGAAAGGGCTCCGAGTGCCGCCTCTGGCACGCGTGCCATAGGTTCGCCACCACTAATATAGACTGTTCCAATATATTAAAAATAACTTTATTTTCATTTAATTAGGAAAAAGGATAAAAAATTCCTACCCTGTAACCAAGCTCCAAATTACATCTGAGCATTTATCAACACTGTAAATTAGTTGCTATTGCTCTAGTTATCATGAATCACCAACTCATCCTGAAAATAGAGAACTGAAATATTCTGAAAATTTTTAGAAAATAGCATATCTTGCATGTAAGTGCAATAGTCATCCATTTACAACCAGCCGTTTAATAACTGTTCAGAGTTATGACAGCCTTATAAAAGGTGCTTTATGGCCTATAAAGCACTTGTGGCCTTCGTAAAATGTTGTACCATGCCTCCTTAACTACATTTACAATTGGTTAGTATCCTGTGTTCACAATGTTTTTTGCCAGTTTCAGGTAAAAAAAAACATTTGGGAAAACGAATTTGGACTTACATAATTTGCTTAATGTTCAATGAAAAACAGTCTAAAAATCAGACCCAGTCATGTGGTGCCTTGACTTATGATTCCAACAATTTATTACCAAAATTCTGATCCTAATTGCAGTCATAAATCAAGGACTACCTATACTCATTCAATAATCCAATTACATCTTATTTAATCAAAAGGAAAATTTCTCCTGATCCATAGAATACATAGATTGTGAATTTTACCTCTCATTAATTGTTAACAGATAAACCAAGAAGATTCTTCAAAACCAGTCTTTATTATTTTAAAGGCAACTAGAAGTACTTCCATAACTATTTCTTAAGCAAAAATGAAGTCATGTTTCCTTTAATTTTACAAGATAATTACTAGATGGATTTTATTTTAAGAATATACTGAATTTCTAAACCAGTTGAGGTTTAATTAAAAACAGAAAACATACATCACTTATGGATTCAGACAAAATTACAAGAGCACAGAACTGGAAACATTCAAAAGCCCTAGAAAAAAAACAAAACCTAATTATAACAGGCCCTCCAAGATTGAGCAGATAATTAAAAAGGTAGAGATTTGTGTTAGCCATCAGTAAATATTTCATAGCAAGGATTTCAATGAATAGTTTTTGTTCTTCCTTTTGCACCGTATGTATTCATATAACATGACATTAGAGATAGATGGTGTATATACCTTTCTAACTTAGTATCTAGGTCATTACCATTTATCATAGTTATATTTTTACCTATATTCTTAAGTGTATAATGAATATTACATGGTAATGGGAACCACTTTGCTTCCCTCCCTCAAAACTAAGGAATTAGTCATATTCAATAGCAAAAATTAGTACAAATAACTAAAGGGCTCCCAATCATTCAAGTAATCAGCTTACTGGTGTTGATAAAAATATTTGCTCACTGTGATATAGATGAGTAGCACGTTAATCTGCTCAACACTGATTGCAAAGTTTCCAGCCTCAGTTTCATTTGTACCAATATAGTTAAAGCCAAAGCATGCAACATTTAGGGTGCTTCTTTCCAGTGCAAGGATATGATCCAAGAAGAGTTGATTTCAACAGTTTAAGTAATTCTTGTGAATTTAAGAACTGAAAATGAATTCTTCCAATTAAAATAAAATAGTTAGCCTCTTTTGTGTTAGAAATTAAACAGTCCAATTATCCCAAACCATCATAAACAGAACCATCATTCCTCCACTCCAAACGTCATCCCCAATCACTCTATATTTTTGGATCTACTAAGAAATAACAATTATACAATTTAAAAACAAACTATGTTTTCAGTAAGAAAATTATAGGCATGGTAGAAAGGTGGGATGAGGTGGTTTTATGTGAAACTTGAATATAGTTGTTAACTAATATTTATTTTTGAAACAAAGAGGAAAATGGATTCTATCCAAAGCACCCTAGTTCTCATTTGAGAATTAGCAGTACAATGGCTTGTGTTATTGCAATATATAATAAGCGATCAATATTTCCCCCATGTCTTGCAATGAAAAGAAATTTTATGGTTGACTTCCAAATTTGGATGAAAGTTTGCCAATGAGATTCATGACTTTAGGGTTATTCTGATATTTTGACATATTTGCTGGATTCTGGGCGACATCTTGAAAAGCTGCCATTACTTCTGGATCCTGTAAAATAAGAAAAGATTAAAATGTATCTGTCATGGTTCTGACTGATGAACCCAACCAAGCAAACATCTTCAAGAAATTCCAATTTCTTAATGAAAAACTTCATTGAATACACCAATTCAGCACATTATGAAAGCAAAACCAGCTCTGGCAAGACCCCTCCCAAATCCACATAGTAAAAGCATTGAATTCTCCCCCTCCCTCTGGGTCCGGTCACGTTGCCCAATCAAGTGGAAAAATATTATTATGAGAAAGCATCTCTAGGTCTGGTGTAATGTCCTTGACTCTCACGGTCTGGCTTCTTATCTTTGAAGTCTGCATACCAAACTGATTCTCTCCCCTCCCAAAGTTCATTGGCAAGTTGAGAAGCGATGATAACTGTTGCAGCAGGGGGGGGAAAGTGCTCTGAAACTTGACAGTATCACTAGGATAGTATGATGTGAATTTTTATGGACATTTTACGCTTCAATCCATCATAAAATATAAAGTAGAAAAATTACAGTAAAATTAATGGGTACTAAGCACTATATTAGATTATATTTAAATCATTTCATAAAGTATGATCTGAAAAGCAAAAATCAGTACACGAAACTACGATTAAATTAAATACAATATGCTGTTTTGGACCACCTATCAAAATTCAACAAAGACCTAACAAGTGCATCCCACAATTGACCTGGACACTGATGTCCTGTATGATCAGAGGGATTACCAAAGAAACTACCACACAACATGAAAGACTAAGAGGAGAGGACGTGACTAAAAACAGGAATAACAAAAGCTAGGAAGGGATTTATCAAGGACAAAGGATTGAAATTGGTAGCTTCTCAGTGGCTACTAAATATAAAGATGAAAGCACCAATAAAATAAGCTGGCATGGAAAGTTGTCATTCTAGCAAATATGTAAAACTAAAGATGCACAAAGTTATTTTATAGCTAGGTATAGAAGCAGGAATATACTATACCCCAGCAAAAGAGAATAGTGAATACTGCTACAATATGAATCTGTCCCTAGAAATATATGCAACTTATTATTCTAGTATGGGTATTGTAAAGTTTTAAATTAAGTGCAACTATCACAACCGAAGTCTATTCTACTTATAAATCATTCATTTGCATTCAGTGTTTGGAGTCATTGCTTTTTACTGAAGGTAGGTAACAGAGTATGCAACCTTGTGACATGCAAGGTTCAGAGATAATGTTGGTATCCATTAAACTACAGATATGTTATTTGCTGTTTACGCTAATTCAATTCCTATATATTACGATAGCCTTCTTAAAAGAAACCTCAATTATGGGATGCATTTTTAAACTGCGTTAAAGTGGAACATTATTGCTGCTTTGTAAAAGAAAAATTCTGCATACTGCAGAAAATTTTAATAACCGAATATATCAGGTATTTAGAGCTGATTATTTATTCTAAGCCATACTAGAATTGCTGGAAATCAGGTTGCATAATGATAATGAAATGCACCATGAGCCAATTGCAAAAGGCAGCTTTGCTTGGAATAGCTTACATCCTGCAATGATACCCACCCTTAACACGATCAAACAAGAACACCTGCCTGTCCCACATCTTTAGGAGACTCAGTAGGTGGGTAAAAATGCCAAATCCAGTCTAAACATCTGCTGAGTATGTGACAAACCATAATAACAACAATTTGTAAGAAGTGCGCACCTATTTTTTCTAGTTAACTTTTGTTTTCAGGATCCTACAAATGCTAACTTAGTAGAATGAATTAATGAAAAACCGAAATAAAAATCTCTGGAAATAACAAATACAATCGTGCAAAAATTTATAGTAATTGGAGCAGAAAGTCTTAAAAAGGGATCAGAATTCTTATGTTGTAGCAGCATTCCTTTCTCAATTATTCCTCACCTGCATGGCTGCAAGAACTTCAGGGTCACTAAGAATTTCATTGAGACCAGGCATGCTTCCCATTCCAGGCATGCCTCCAGGAAAACCACCTGAAAATATAAGGAATATTGTTATAGAAAAAGTATTACAGGGGACTATATCTTAGTTACATCTGCATCATATAATAATCCACAAGTTAATTATATCTGTTTTATTTAAATTTCCAGGGTACTCAGATAGCTGTTAAATAATCAAGATAAATTTTATTTCTCTAAAAGCAGCAAAATGTTGCTACATTATTATTAAGGGGCTGCCACAAAGAAGAGGGAGTCAAGCTATTTTCTAAAGTGCCTGAAGGCAGGACAAGAAGCAACGGATGGAAACTAACTAAGGAGAGAAGCAACCTAGAACTAAGGAGAAACTTCCTGACAGTTAGAACAATTAACCAGTGGAACAACCTGCCTCCAGAAGCGGTGAATGCTCCAACACTGGAAGTTTTTAAGAAGAAACTGGACAGCCATTTGTCTGAAATGGTATAGGGTTACCTGCCTGAGCAGGGGATTGGGCTTGATGACCTCCAAGGTCCCTTCCAACTTTTTTTTTTTATTATTATTATTATTATTATTATTATTATTATTATTATTATTATTATTATTATTATTATTATTACTATTATTACTATTATTATTATTGGTTACTAATAGTTCTTGTTAGAGAATAGTAGTGTTATTTATTTTATTGATTGTATCTTTATTGGCCAATGACTGAAATAAAGTTATGTCTATTTTCCTATGTTTTGTGTGCTGAAATCCATGTTACACTGTTTAATATCACAGCCAAGAATAATTGATAGTAATATTAGAACGTTATATACAAACATCAGAAATATAGCACTTCCAATTTGTTTGATGAATCCAAGTACAAAACATAGATTTTCTTTTTCCTCCAGAGGTTAAGCAAAATATTATGATCCCAATTCACATGAAGCTCAAGTTTCTTCTATAAATACTCTTGAGATGAATACACACCTGGGAAACCACCAAACTGAGGTCCTCCTGGCGGTTGGCGAGCCTCTTCCTCCTGCAAACATGAAAATATGTACTTGGTCTCCAATAAGAATATGTAAAATTCACCATTTCAAAGATGGAACCTCCTATTTTTCCTTCAAACCTATGTCAACCCAGCCATTCAGGAGTGGTTCTGGAATTCACTGGAAATAAATCTTCCAACCCCATTTGTCTACATTCAAACAAACCAGCATATGTTAAATGGAAAACTGTTTTACCTACAGTCCTTAACTTACAACCACTCATTTAATGAACGTTCAAAGTTACAACAGCTTCAGAAAAGGTAAAATATGGTGCCCCCCCCCCAAGGCAATTATTTCAGTGCTTGGCAACTGGCTAAGATTTACAACCAGTTGCCAAGTCCACTGGCGATCATGTGGTCACCATTTGCAATTTTCTCTATGAACTTCCCCAGAAAGTCAGTGAGGAAGCCAAGAGGGGAGGCTGCAAGCAGAGAGGGGAGCTGAAATCTCCATTCCTGTAGCCAAAAAATTTCCTCTCCATGCATGGAGGGGAGCTGAAATCCTTGCACATTTGTTTTAATTGTGGCTTGTTCAATTTGTATGACCTCCCAACTCCTCAAGTGACCCTGGGCAGCAAACAAAATTTAAAAAAAAATGCAAGCATTAAAATACATAGCAGCTAAGAATAAAGTTCCCATCACGACTAAATTAACCATAAAATAGATCCCTGCACCATTCAGGGCCCCAAGCTTAGGCCCGATGGCTTTCTTAATATTACTCCACCAAAATGCCTATTAAACCATACAACATAGTTTATACCTATAAATAGTTGAGTTTCCCCATTATGTTAATTGACAACTGAATAAATAATCTTGTAATATTATGTGAAGTAGAAATCTGACTACTGTTGGGTAAGAAGCCATTTTTATGATGTTTGGGGAAACAGAGACTTGTAAAATATGAAATTAAGTACTTTTCCTAATATGTTATTCCAGTAGCTAGCACAATCTGCCAGCTCAGACCTAAATACAGATAGTACTCAACTTACAACTGGTTACTTAATGATTGTTCAAAGTTATGATGGACCTCCCAAGAGCTACTTACAATTCATTTTCAAAATTACAACAGCTGAACTCCCCACAATCAGATGATTACATTTTGGATACTTGGCAATTGGCTCACTTTTATGGCCATTTGCAGTGTCCTGCAGTCAAACAGCAATTTGCAATCTTTTTTGCTGGTGTTTAATGTTTACTTCTGGCTTCAGTTATCTCTTTCAGTTATCTCTTTCCCTACATAATCTTTAAATTAAATCATCCAGCCATGAAACTGCATTAGAATTTTTTATTTTTATTAGTCTATAAGGTGCTAGTTAAATTTTATTGTTTCATGGGTTAATGTAAGCAGTAAATTTTGCTCAGGCTTTTTTTATTCCCACCTCAGGCTGTATCCAAGAATTTTTTTTTCTCTAGATATAATCTAAAAACACTAATTACAGAAGTACAGCAGCATCCTGTGGTCTGTCCAGAACATCAAATATTTTTAAGTAAAAACTGTTTTTCTTTTTTTTAAAAAATAATAATAAAGTTTGCTCTTGTTTAAATCTATTTATAGATTTTTTTTCATTTTTCCTCCCCTGAATTTTACCCTTTTAATTATCAGAAAAGACAGCACAGCCCTCTCATACATCAGGGTTAAGGAGAACATGTCAGGTGACGGGTCTCTTGGAATACAGGTAGTGGCTGTATAAATTATCCAGTTCCTAGGTAGAAGATGTGTCAGGGTATGAACTCTTGTTTGACATCTCTAGTCTTCCCATCTAAGGACTCAACTATGCCACTATATGTTTTTCAAACTCCTACCCTTTGAGCTCTCTCATGTTCCTCTCGGGCTTTTTTTACTCTTTCCATTCTTTCTTTAATTTCTTTTTCTTCACGCTTTCGTTCGTATTTCCTTCTGTGTTCTGCAATCTTCTGAGCCTGAGGTACAAGATGAATAAAATTTGTCCCATGTACAGTATAATTTATACAATATAATTCTAGCATTCTAGAATAACTATTTTTAGTTTGTATTTTGTCAATTCTCTTAAGAACTGTAGGGTTATAATCAACACGAATTCTTTCCTTCAACACTGTTACAGCTCCAAAATATCCCACAGAATTGTCTAAATTTGGCAACACTACAGTCTTTTAGGTGAAAATCAATTTCAGTAGAAAAAATAATAGAGCTTAACTCTCCCTTAAGAGTTAAATAAAAATTAATGAGAAACAGTCTGCAAGTTTATTGGCAGAATGAACAAACAATTACTCCAGTAAAACTCTTCAAAAGCAAGAACTTCTGGGACGGTATTAACGTTTTGTTTTCTTTCATACACAACACATGGACAAGTAGCAAAGTATTAGAACCAACAATGCTCTGAGATCTATAACAGTTAAAACAAAAAAATTGGTGAAAAGAAACTTTTTATTTAAGAATCTTATGGCATTAAATATATAAAACTGATAAATATTACAAGCTTACAAGCTTAAACTGAAGTAGTTTAACCAGCATGTGATCTGAAGTGGACAGCCACATATAAGGCAATCATTCTTATTTGAATAATTTCAATTCTGTCCTTTCAAAACACAAAGAGGAGCATAATCCAATAATCACCTATTTTGAGTAGTATAAATACATGAACTGGCAATTCACAACAGGACAAGAATTATAGCCTTAAGAGTATAATTATGCAGGCCAATGAACATCCATCTCCCTCAAGGAATTATGCTATAATTACTGCATAAAAATATTCAGAAAATTGCTTCTAAAGTTCCAGCCAAACCTTAGGATAGATTTCACATTTGTATTGATCCTAAAAAATCACACTGAAACAACATTATAGAGTAGATGCCTCAAAGTAAATTACTGGGCTTATCCTGCTTTCAATTATCAGTTTCCAATGAAAAAAATGCTTAGCTGAAATGGTACTTTGTCTGAAGAAATTATCAGTTTATAAGATTTTTTTTTCACATGTAGTTCATTTTGTAGAGATTCCTCGGCACATTTTGTTGTATTCTCTATAAATACAAGGTAAAAACAGGCCCAGCCTAGTTTTACTTGTGTCTCTGAAATTTATAATTTAGGTTCAGAGATGTAAGGGAAAGAGGGGCTATATCTTAAGCAAGACAACACATTAGCAAGAACAGAAATTTCCTAGGCACTGTTCTTTTCTTAATGTGAAAAGCAAGAAAGCAAAAACCAAGAAATCAGCAATGCTGCACCAGGATATCTCATTTCTAGAAGTTTTTTTTTCTTTTGCTTATAAGAACCAAGTAAGATAAAGCTAGAGAAAAAGCTACATTCCATTCTGTAATAATTTTCAATGATATAGGTAGAAACATAAATGGTTCAGGGTTACTTGATCCACATACACACCCTAGGATAACATGACACTGGAGAAAGCATCGTAATATACACAAAAAGCAAATGAGAGGGGCTGTGGTTATAGAAATTTCAACTATACACATTCTCATTGTATATAAAATAAAAAATTACTGAACCATTATTTATTTTGTATAATACTAAAATAGAGATCAGTATTGGTCAAATGCTAAAGCTTTTAATGTTAGACCAGAAGTAACAACACAATTACCGTATTTTTCGCACCATAAGACGCACCTGACCATAAGACGCACATCGTTTTTAGAGGACAAAACAAAAGAAAAAAAAAATTCTAACCGGCGGTGGCGCGGTCAGGTAGGTGGCGGCGGCGCGGTTGGATAGGCGGCGGCGGGCCGTCCGGGAGGCCGCGGGGGGGGTGCGGCACGCCGCGGCGGGGCGTTTGGGAG
>NW_015386533.1:391122-405858 GCF_001527695.2 Protobothrops mucrosquamatus
AGCATTCGCTCCATAAGACGCACAGACATTTTCCCCCATCTTTTGGGGGTGAAAAAGTGCGTCTTATAGAGCGAAAAATACGGTAACTAAGTTGTCAAAGCTAGTATGTAATCATCCAGTTTTATGATGTAACTAAAAAGAGGATAGTAATTTTTTGAATGTTATTTATAGTATTCCCTTGTGGCAGACTAGCAAAACATTCAAGCAATATTTTACTGCACACAATGTGCGGTTTTCGAAACCAATTCATATTTTACTTATCTACAGCTTGTCCCATGGTAATAGGGAGGTAAATGATTTAATCAAGTTTTTTTTTTAAAGAGCCTTACAATAAGTTAGTGGCAAGCTTGCAGACCATGACTTTGTGGTAACAATTGTCAGGATTACAGAACTACAATATCCTTACAAAACTGGAGTTAAAAAAATCACATAAAATCAGGCTAGAATTTTAGCACAAGTTCTATAAAATATCATAGAAGTGAAACCATCAGCTAAGCAAGAAGTCTTCCAAATTTTCAATCATTACTTACGCGTGGCTGTACTTCCTTAAGCATGGCACTAGCTTCCTCATCATAATCCAGTTTACATGCCAAAGCTAGATCATGTGCAGCCTCTTCCCAATGACCCAGCAGCCTGGCAAGAAAATTATCAATTCCAGTCAGCATCATTTGAGACAATGTGAAAAACAATTTTAAGTCATGGGTATGAATAAGAAAGCTTTTAATAATATCCGAATGTCCTTTATTTTTAAGTTCTGCATTTTTAAAAATTGAATAAAATTAAAAGTTACTGTGTAACATGTAGTGGAGATAAAAGAAATGCATCTTGAAAGCTTTCTATTTAACCTAGAAAGGTTTTATTTTCTTCAATAAGATAAAGATTAAGATAAAAAGAATATAGGAGGGTTGCTTTGCTTTTTTTACCTGTGAGCTTTTCCTCGCCATTTGTAGGTCTGTGCCGAATCGGGATTTATCTGAATGGCTCTATCACAATCCCTAATGGCAGCATTTGGCCTCTGCATTTTCACAAAAACACTGTCAACATGAAAAGTATACATCCTTAACTAAAAATAAACAAAATACCATTATGCTTTACAGCTTAATACTTTTAGCAACTGAGTTAAAATACTATTCAGCTCAATACACTGATCACTTTCCACAAAATTATAAGCACTTACAATACATTTTGCATTTACCCTATTTAAATATATCTGAATTATCATATGTTCTTATAGAGTACCATTATATAATTCCTGTTTAATGTTCATTATTTCTTTTTATTTGGGATCATTAACAGGTGTTTTTAATTACATAATTAATAATTACGTTTAGCTTTAACTTAAGCTGCAACAAAGTTATGCCACATGGAATTCATTCCCATTTTTAGTAAGCCCTGAATGCTATTGTATCTCCATATAATAACCATTACTTGGAGATATACAGGCTCCAAAACTGGAGATAACATACAGCCACTGGGAGTAGATACTATAAACAGTTATTGTAAAGAGTTATAGAGGAAATAAGAAAGAAGCAAAGATAGCAAAATGTTCCTTAAGTCCTGACAAACAAGACAGTATCTGGAAGAGATTTGGCTCTTCCCTCATTCATCGGAATATAAGAAAGAGGGTAGGTAAAGCACAATTAGTCTTGCAAGGTTTGTTATTATAGCCTAGCTACCATATAGCAGGGCTTTTCAACCTTTTCAGAGATTGTACCACTTTTAGGATATGGCAATATTCGAGTAGGAGCAGGAGGCTTTCCAGCAGGTGCCGCCATGCCTGCAAACGCGGCGCTGCCCCTCCACTTTCCAACCCCAAAATTCCGGAATAAAGTTGGGCAGCCTTTGAGCGCCCCTGACAAGCTGCAGATCTGATGTAGCCTCGGTTGCTGCCCGCTTCCTTGGCTGGGCGAGGCTGGAGCGCTCAGCCTTTAGTCGGGGCTGCTGGATGGCGGCAGGCAGGAGCGCCAGGTGAGCGCCGCTTTGCAGGAGAAAGCAGATGGAGGTACTTGCAAGTCCCGCCCCAGCTATGGCGAGGAGCAGCAACTGCGTCTGGGCCCAGGGGCCGAGAAGGAACCAGAGGGGCATGGTGGCTGGGCTGCCTTCTGGCCTGCTGGATTCGGGTTTTTCCTTTGATTGCGGGCTGGGGTGGCCCTGGGCCAAATGTGAACACCCCTAGGCATCTCTATTTTATATCCTCTCCTCTCTCCCCCTCCTCTTGTCTTCAGTGTAGCTGCAACTGACTCCTTTCTCCAGTCAGCTGGAGCCTGGTGTGGATCCTGGGAGCTCCGCAGAGCCCCGCAACCCCACGACTCCAGCTGGCTCTCCCACAGGCCTGTGCTACGTTGCCGCCACTTCATCTCATCCCCACGCTACACTTTCAACTCATCGTAAGCATACCACCTGCCAGGTGCTGACGTACCACCAGTGGTACGCGTAGCACCGGTTGAAAAGCCCTCCCATATAGTATTAGTCTTCCCATGGAATTTAAGGTGTACAATTGCACTAGTATTAAAGAACAGAAAAAGTAACTAAAGTAAAAAAACACAAACTGGAATATGGCTATCAAGACAGAAAGCAAAAAGCTAAAAATTGCTAAAAAATGCCAAAAATGACCATAAGGATATAAAACATATCCTCTTATTTCAGAATAAATCAGTATAACAGATTTTTAACCATTTATTCAGTAAGAAACTTTTAAAAGTTTATAAAATAATTCATAAACACAGTTCAGATTATGCTATGTTTATGTTAGATATCTTTTATAGTAGAAAATGTAAAGTCTCACCTGGCTCTTTTGGCATACAGGATAGCCAAATGAGGATTCAATTTGATGGCTTCTGTGAATAGATCAATGGCTTTCGGAAGTTCACCTGAAAATATAAACTTTTAGTGAAAAAGCAAATCATTTTAAATTTAGAGGCCTAGAAATGTGAAAGGAAGAGAACTGATTGGACATGATGTATAGATTTAGCAAAAATGTCTTAGAAAAACGGACACTCAAGTGGTGACCTTCCCTGATGGCTTCATCACTAACTTCTTGTGGAAAACTGGTAGAAGTCACAAATGGCCATCACATGACTGGAAGATGCTGCAACTGTCATAAGTACCAGCCAGAACTTTAAGGACTAGTCTTAAGTACCATTCAGTATCATCGTAATTGAACAGTTGCCAAATGAGGAATTGTAATCCAAGAACTACCTCTATGGGTGTATCTAGTAAAAAAAAAAGTGATGTAGTATATATAACTGACCTTCACTTAATGCATTTATAGCTTCCATCTTCTTTTCGTTGGCCTGGTCCATCATCTCTTCTGTAACCTAAAAACAAAGGCAAAGAAACTAGAATGCAGATCAAAGCTATCATCCTTTCATGATACAGTATCTGGATTTAAAATCAGATGGAACATTCACATGTTACATTTAACCAAGAGCTGATTAGTGCACAATTACGGTCAGTCAGGACGAATGGCCCTATCAATGAGTAAGAAACTAGGTTAGCAAGGCTTATAAGAGAACTCCCCACCCCCAACACTTCACTCTGAAGACGCTGACAGCGGATCAGCAAAAGCTAAGTTTGTTTTAATATTGTAAATAGTTGTTTTTATTGTTTTAAACTTTTTAGCAATAAACAGCTGATTTATATTCCTCCTGGCGTTCGAAGATTGTATACTATTGAACTTAGCTGACACAATTAGCTAAAAACCATGAAAAGGTTCATTGCTAGCTGAACCAATAATAAGGAACTAACAGTCACACACACACACAGGCATGTTACACTGCTTTTTTGTTTAAGTGTGACACATAGATTCAGAGTTCCAGACACTATTACCTCAACATTTTCATCTCCCATTGCCTGAGGTTCATCATTGTCTGGTTCAATCACTCCTTCATTATCAATTTCTGCAAACCAAAAGAAAATCACAAACATATATTTCAAATAAGAAGAATTCAACTTGGTTCATGTGACACAGAAGAAAAAAAATAATTACATCAAAGAGACTTCAATACTGGTAACTAACCTAAATCACTTTCTTCACTTTCAGGCTCAGGTGGTTTTGGTGGTTCTTCAGCCTTTTCTTCTGCTTTTGGCTAAAAAAAAGTTACTAATTAGTAACATCCTCTTTTTCTCATAAAATGCTATGTCTATTTAAATATAAAATAATCAGGGAGTAAATCTGGTAACTATTGATGCACTGACATTCTTGTGGAAGATTTTAAAATAATCACAGGTGAATGAAAATTCAAGAATTCAATTAATTTAAAATCTGTGTGGATTTTACCTCTGGTCTTATGGCTATAATAAACATTGATAGACTTTCCACTACCCTTATATTTGGAGTAATAGGAAATTTGAGTTACAAGAGTTCAAGGCAAGACATAGGGAGTGAAAATAAAATGAAGTTACTTATCAACCTATCAGAACATGTGAAAAAAAACCTCTTCCCTTGCAGAGATAAGGGTGGGGAGGACAATATCCCCTTTTTGAAATATTATACATTTAGCCAAGCTTCTTTCTTACCTCAGGAGTTGTTTCTGTTGAAGTTTTGCAAGGAGCCGGTGGTATTGCACCTCCCATGCTTTATAATAAAAGGAAAAATACCAATTAAAAGACATCATTAAATATCAATATAAACATTTTGGCTTAAGTTAAATAAAGTAATATTTGGAATCCATAATATCTTGTAGCAAAGATATGTTTATGAGCTCCAAAATTAGCACAGCAGACATTTTTTTTCCTTGGATATACTGGATCTAGTTAGTTTTCTAAATTATTTTTCAGGAATGCTTTAACCTTCAATATTAAATTGTTAGGACAAGATCTTCCTACTTTAAGGAGATAGAATGAATTATATTATCATTTGCAGCCTTTTGATCTAGGAAATATGAAAATATGAAAAAATATTTAGGGATGTTTAAGAGGATCCTATTCTAAGCATAACTTTCATAATTATCGTGAGCACAGCAAGTTAGTATCTTTAAAAGTATTCAATTCTGAACTATAAAGTACATGATAGGGGGAAATACGATTAAAAGAAAAATAAAATACACATCAATTCCAGGTACTTTTCTAGAGTAAATGGTGCTGATGCTCAAATACATTTAATGTTTCTGTATTTATCCCCAAAACCTTCACTTTGCCCATCTGTTTGCCCCCAAAATGGAGTGAAATTGTATCTGTGACTTATTTAATCCATGATGGCATACCACATTGCATCATCCAGAATCACAGATTAAATTCTATATTTTCTAAAATAAAAAGATTTGCTGTATTGCATTATTTTCCTTTCCCTTTAAAATATCATATCTTGAAACTTTTGTTTCAAGACAATTTTAGGAAAATGATTACAAGTGCAAATATGTAGTATTAATCTTTGATTTGCTCATTTTTTTAGCTCAACATTCATAAATGTATTTATGTTTATAGCTCATTTATATGCTAAATGAGGCACATTTAAGACTGATCATTGGAAGCAGGAGTCTACAAAGGGCTGATAATCAACTAATTCAGAATTATCTCACAACCTGCCCCAAAATCTTAAATCATGGTTGTCCAACCTTTTGGCTTGCATCAAGTGAAAAGGAATTGTCTTGGGCCACATATAAAATATATAATTTATATAAACAAACTTTGTTTTTTATTTTTATTATCTTGTAGGGCCATATTACTAGCTGTCCAGGGTCGTGGGTTGGACCCACCTGTCTTCAATGATCTAGATTTGTTTTCTACTATCCAGCACCCTCCTGAATGTTGCTCGTCATGATGGTTGGCGATTACACAACTGAAACCCAACAGATCTAGAAGACCCTAGATGGGAAAGGCTGAACTAGTTTCATCACTTTAGCTACAGCCAGAAACATAATGGAACGTCTCATCTACAGCCTGGCTCTTCAATGCGAGTTTGAAATCATTGCTTTTGCAATGTCATGGGGCCATTAAAGTCTGCACTTGTGGTTTCATTCTTTTTGTAGAACCAATTTAATGAGGTTTGTTACTAGAATATGAAAATGTCCTTGTAATTGGCTGTATAAAGAAGAATCTGACCGCTCTCAAGCTACATATGAGGCAACTAAGAGATAAGAATCCTGCTGCTGCAGGCTGTAAATCCAACATTCAATGTTGTGCAGAAGTGAATGGGATGTATTTGCAAAGTTCATAAATCTAAACTAAAATGATGGCATTCTTCCACAATTGCTGGCAATCCGTACATAAACCATGCAGCCTAAGATACAGGAGACAGAACAACTGGCAGTATTAATGGCCTCTAATAGCATGACCCTCCATGAATTCATCCAGTGTTCTATTAAAACTATGCAAATTGCCATTACATAAATACTGAATTCTATACTGAATTCTACAGTCTTTCCTCACAGAGGAGCTATTCTAACCCCTTAATTACTGTCAAAGAACAAATTTTGAAAAAGTGGCTGCATAAAGTGAAATGGGTAAACAAACAGAGAGCATTTATTATTGTGAGGAAGCTCGTTTCCATAGCATTATAGACAGCCCTTGGCTTATGACCATTCATTTAATGACCAAAGTTAAAATGGCACTGAAAAAATGGCTTATGACCCACTCAGCATTCCCATGGTCATGCAATCAAAATTCCAGTGCTTGGCAACTGGCATGTATTTGCCATGATGGCAGAGTCCCAAGGTCTCTGGGATTGCCATTTGCAACTTTCCCAGCAGGTTTCTGATGAGCAAAATGAATGGGGGAAGCCAAATTCCCCCATTCATGACCCAGCTAAAAAGTGTGTAAAATTGGCAACAACTCAACCTCTTTTGCTTAGCGACAAAAGTTATGGGCTCAATTGTTATCATTAAGTTGAGGAGAATTGTATAACATTTGATCCCTAAATTCTATATTAGGCTTTAGTGAGGTTTTCCTGCTTATTATGGAATATATAATTTGAGACAACTTTCTTTTCACATGGAAAAAAATAAGTCTTCTACGGTTAAGCAACTTTAAAGTTGTTTTCACCGCAGAGAAAAGATTAAGAATAGAAAAAAAAAACCTCCAAGAAATGTACTTGTCACTTAAGATACCAGAGCTTGTTTTGTGACCATGTTGGAGCACTAACCCTGACCACCATCACATCTATAGCTCCAGCAACTGACACACAACTCCAATATAATTTTGCATATAGATATTGAAGGGATATTACAAAGCGTCACTAATATCAATGTTACTAACATCAAACTTAAGCATAATAAAATCCCTTCAATATGATACAGAAAGGTTTTAAAATATCCTTTCCTTCATATAAAGTATTCTTTCTCAGGCGAACAGACTAGGCCAGGGGTAGGCAACCTTGGCTCTTTTATGACTCGTGGACTTCAACTCCCAGAATTCCTGAGCCAGCATGGCTGGCTCAGGAATTCTGGGAGTTGAAGTCCACGAGTCATAAAAGAGCCAAGGTTGCCTACCCCTGGCACTAGGCAAGTTAAATCACATGGAAGATCCTTGCGAATCGTAAACCTTCCTAGATCTGGGGGGGTGTGTGTGTGTGGTATGAGTTGACTAACTGAACAGAGAGGCCAGGTTTCAATCGTTCGACTAGGCCCTGCCATTAAAAACTCGGTACTACGTTCCTCAAACCGCCTCTGATTTGCGACAGACACAAATTAAAGGCGGCGCCTGGCAACGTGAGATCAACCTAAACTTTTCGCCCTCTAAAACGACTTATTTAAACAAGTATGAGTAACTCTCTGTAATCCAACCACCCTTGCTTCTCAAGCTCTACAGGCGATCCCACGAGAGGCAAATTCGTGCCGCCCTTTTAAAGGGAGATCAAAATAATTTAGCCCCAAATAGTCACCCGTCCCAGGACCAACTTCAACAACTTTAACCACAGGTGGGGGGGGGGGGGGAGGAAGGGGCAGCAGTAAAAGAAGCAGGAGTAAGTAGCCCCACCTGCTTTCCGCTCGGGCTCGCCGTTGCTGGCTCCATGCTTACCTCTCTATCCACTCGCGGAAGAAGACCATCTCTTCGGAGTGCAAGATGGCAGAATTCTGCTTGCAGAGCTTCACGAAGCTCCGCAGCTCGCTCAACTTCTGCGGGTCCATGGCCAGAGCGCTCCTGTCGCGGTCGCTGCCGCCTCGCAGCACAGCTTCTCTCCGGGAGAAACGCTCGGAGCTCCCAACCTACTCCTATCCCCCCCCCTCCCCACTACAGGCCTTGTCGTCACGCGCCGCACGGTGCAACGGCTCCCCCACGCCCTCTGGCACCCTTCCCTGGGAAGCGACTCCCGCTCTTGCCGCTCTACCCTCCCCGCGCCGCCGAAGCTCCTCCTCCTACCCCGCCTCCTCTTGAACCGCCCCGATTCGCCCTAGGTTTTGGCAGCGGGGTCCAGAATCTTCTAGAAACGAAAGTTGAGTTGCCCTGGATATTGCCTCTTTCCGTTGCCTTTGGACTCACGCTTTTCCGCTTTGATTCAGTCCATGAGGCGAGGCCCGTTAAAGTCAGAGCAATGAATTCACCGGCTCTAGTCTTTCTTAGCCACGACGGTAGGAAAAATGAATGAATGAAGCACTTGAACAAGCAGGCATTTATTTAGTCGCCTAAAATATAATGGCCAGTCACTCGCCGAAACTCAAGAGGCGAAATACAAAATAGCGGGTTACGATGGACGGTGACGTCATTATGTGCCGACCCAGTGGAAGCAAGGTCCTTCAAACGTGCGAACTCAAATCAAGCTTAGTGTACTAGTTGGCCATGCTTCAGGGTTGGGAGTCAGGAAAGAGTGTTAGAACGAAGTGGGGGAAGATCAGGACTTGGGGCGTTGCGATTTCTTCCGAGATCGCCCCGTAGCGTTGATTACTCTCTTTGCAGGCAGGGAGCTCAGCTATGGTGTGGTTGCCAGCTCAGAGACTTATCCAACCTGTAAGGGTCAAATGCAACTTTTCAGGTCAGAGACTTAATTTGATTATACATAAAAGAACAATTCTAAGCAGAGCGAAAGCTAGTTATTTTAGGTACCCCCTCCACTTTGCATATTTAAAAAGGTATTTTTACTGTCTCAGTTTCAACTATGATACTTGTAGCTGATTTCGTGTAGGATAAAAAAAAATATTCTGAAGACCACGGTAGTATTATGGAAATCTCTTATAAAAGAAACGTTTCTTCTGTTTAAAATAGAAGTTCAAGAAACTGGTCAATTTAGGTTTCGAAATTGCTAACAAAATATTACCAGAAACTTAAGCTGAAGTTTTAAATCTCAATAAAGAGGAGGAAAAAAAAGGTGGTTGCACATTTTCCACTGGGAATCAGTGGGATTGGTTCAGCTGAAATATGCCTTCATGTGCCTTGTGAAGTGTGTTATAAAATAAGATATAACAATCCCTAAGTTTATTATTTATTTTTCCAAGGTTTAATCTTGGAGTTGGGTTTTTTGTTTTTGGAATTGTAAATATAGCCTGAGCCTATGCATGCTTATAGTGGAGAAAAACTCAAGGCCTAATTAACATGTAAGCTAAAATGTTTAAATGCAGCTTAAGCTAATATAATTTATTCTTCAAAACATTTTAAAAAAAAAAACCTAACTTGGGGATATGTGTGAATTGGGCTACTGAGCTGAATCCTAAACATACTTTCAAGTAAGTATGAATAAGATTGTAGTCTAAAACAAAATATTTTTAACACACTTCACTTGTATGAATATTAGCCTTATACTGCAATCCTTACTTAGCTGTAGATCCTTTCCATTCTGTGGCATTTCTTTGGATTAACATCTAAAAATAAAATGCATAACTACAAATTATATTTATAGTTCAAGCATTCTGTGATTTTTTTTTACTAAATGGATTTTTTTTTACATTCAATCATGTTTGATTTTTGGAGACTGCCTAAATAAGTCCCTACAGTTTTCTTACAAGTTTTGGCAGAAATAGTTTGCAGCCTCCTCCTTAGCGCTGAAAGAAAATGATTGATCCAAGATCACCCAGCTGGCTTTATGCCTAAGGGGTCCTAGAACTCAAGATCTCCTGCTTTCTAGCCAAATACCTTAACCATTGTATCAAATTGACTCTCAAATAGATGTTAATATGCCTCTATTCTGATCAGACATATTAAATAATACTAATTTGCTTGTTTCCACTGAAACAAAGCTTGTAGCACCCTCTTTTTGGCTCCAGAATAGAAAGATCCAAAACTGACCTATTTTGTTTTGGATTTTTTTTAAGAGTGAATAAATGTAAAGAGCATAATAACCCTAATGTTTTAAAGATTTAAGGTGCTCTGCTTGTCAACTCTTAAATTTTTTAGACTCCGTATGAATAAATGTTGCACTTTGAAAATTGGATTGAAATTTTTTTTAGTGTCAAATAGCAATCCTGTTTTATACCAAAGAACAGAAACACTGCAACTCTTTTACCACTTTAGGATTATTTCAACAGTAATTATGAAAAATAGGATAAAGTTGCTATAAATAAAAAGCTATTATTAATATCACTGTTTTCGTATATAATGTCCCATTGTTATCCCTATTAAATGTCATTCAGTGGATCAGAAATCATTAATTATTAGAAATATAACTTCAATATGTAATCTTTGCATTCTTTGGAATATCTTAGTAGTTTATCATAAATGTTTTAGCAATATTTAAACTGGAGATTGGGTGATTTATTGTATAAATGAAAATATAATCAGTACCATATTTATAGCATTTGCAACCTTAGTAAAGGAAATAAATGCCAAGGTCAGAAATATTTTTATTTTTAAATTTAAGCTTTTAACAGACAGCTAGAAAGTTAAATATACAAAATAAGAACAACTACTGATAAACCATGAGTAAAAGAAATTATAGAAATACTTATAATGATACTTTCTTCCCTTCTCTTCAGTTTGTTTTCCCATCTGCTAATCTAAATATTAATACTTTGCATTGAACATTAAACATTGAAGGTTATTGTTAGTATCTAGGTAATTTTTAATGTTATTTTTGCTTAGTTTAATAACTGCCTAGGAAGCATAGTGTATTCCAAATATATACATTTACCTTGCTGTGTGATTTTTAGTGTTCAGGAAAAACATTCCTGGAAAGATTTTTTAAATGTTATTTGCAATTCTGAACTTTTTGAAAAACCATCCTATCTTGACCATCTTATTTTTCAATGTTTATAGTTATTCCATAAGTGAAGGTTACTTACATCAGTAAAAATGCAAAGTATAAGACAAACAATTAGAATCAGCCAATGAAAAACATTAAAATCTTATTTTAGAACTTCCATTGTTTTTTTTAAGTATTCATAATATTATTAATGGGAAAGTACCTATGAGTATTGTTGGGTACATTTTTACCTTTAAAGCAAAAAGAGATGAGTAGTGTTTAAGAATGGCAAACTTCATTTTGGCTCTATCACATATTCAAAGGGGGAAACAATTCAGTTTGATGCTATTCAGCCGTTTCATTTTAGGCTGCAAGTTTTGTTTCTTTCGGAAATTATCCATTCAACCAGTTCAACAAAAGAAGATTCCAAATCGATATCTAGGTCAGCCTAGCCCTTTCACACATCCACATCTTCTTAAGCCAGGTAAGGATAACAGTAATGCAACTCTAAGCACATTTACTGTATGAGAAATAAGTGTTCAGAGACATTTAATCCTAGACAAGTTTGCATAAAGCTACACTACTCACACTGTCCTTTAACATCTCACTTTTTAATAGTTTTCTTAAATAACAACCTGGAGGAAAAAAAGAATTTTATATCCTTCAAGGAATTCCTATTTAGAATATTTTATGTTCCAGATAGAAAATACTTCCTAAAATTCTACTCATGTTCTCTTCCATATATGTATTTGTGGGACAAAAGTATCATATAAATCAGGGGTCCCCAACCCCCAGTCTGCAGCCCATGAAGCTCCATCTGCTCATGCGCAGGATCCAGGCAGTGCATGGAACCACACACCCCAGGTCTGCGGAAAAACCGTCCTCCATGGAACCAGTCCCTGGCACCCAAAAGGTTGGGGGCTGCTGATATAAATCACCCAGTTGCAAGTAATGCTAGCAAAAATGTCTGTGTTTGCCACAGCTGGAAAAGTTACAGCAATTGTTTTTCATCGGAAGAATTGCCTCCTGTCATAAGAATTACTTCCCAAAGTTAGAAAACCTTCTTGAAAGGCCATTTTGTCTGTCATCAGAGTTACAGAAGATAGACATGAGACAGAGACAGATGTGTTGCTTAGGCATGGAAATATTGAGAAACTCTGGTCATTCTTTACTGGCCTTCAGATGGCCTGTGAATATAATTTTTTCTTCCACGAAGGTTTTGTTCATCAATATATTTTATTTTAGCTAAGCATTTTGAGTGGTATTTTCTATTTGAACAATCATTTATTATAATTTGACAGAATAGCAGATTAAAATCAGTTAGAAAGAACTGTAGTTGCTCGATTCACATTTGTAAGTAAGACCCAATACCAATTCCTATTAGAAAACAGAGAAAGCATTCATCAGTACCTGAATTTTTTTTTGGTTTTATCCTGCATTTTTCTGAACTCAACCTTTTACTGTATGTATAGTGTATTTTATGACATTATTTGTCAATAGTTTTGTGTCTCTCTCTCCAAACATGTAGCTTGATTTTATGCATGTTTATTGGTAAGTTATTATTTTAGTCAAATTCATTATTAATTTTCTTTAATATGTTTATACAGAATGCTGTGTTTTTGGTTGATGTGCATTTTTAATTATCTTTTCAACTATTAATTAGATTTATGCTTTTGTAAAAGCCTATGTGAGTACTGCTAAGAAGCTTTTCTCATTTCAACTGTTTAGAAAATTCTTCTTAGATTTAGTTGTACTTTGTCAGATGCAGGGAACCAAAATAATTCCATGGTTAGGCCAAAGTAGTTCATTGTAATTCCTCTAATCTTTTGCCAGAGTAACTCCATTTTCTTGGAAACTGGCAGATAAAGGCTTCATGTGTCTTGCCTTTGTCGCTTCCTATCACTGAGAGACTCCAAGCTAAACTGCCTCTTTACTCCTTCCTCTACTCTAGCCGGAGATTCCACCACATTTTTAATATTTGAAATGTGTGATTCTTTATGAATATTGACTAGGTAATTATAATGGTATATCAATGCCATTCACATTTTATTTGTATTACAGAAAATTTCAGTAGCTGGTATCTGAATAGATAATGTGCTCAGCATTTGTCTTTCTGCACAGTGGAAAATGCCTTACTTTCATCTTGGCTAGTGATGCTGCTACCCAGCAACTAGCTTAGGTCAGCAAATTGCTTATTGCAAGTAGGTTAACGTTTTTAAATTAAAGTATGTACTGTGATATGATTTATAGAAGAAAAAAGCTAAACAAATTTTTAATTTAAAAATATATATCATATTTTTAAATTTTTGCTTTCTTTTGAAAAGCATTGGATAACTTTAAAAAATAGATAATTATCAGGTAACAGTTGAACCACTGTCTCTTTCTAAAAAACATGAGAATCAAACCAAAGTCCATCATTATGTTTCCCACAGTAGCAAGCAAAATGCTTTTAGGGAGATCCATATTTAAGGCATAAAGGCAGCAACCTGTCCCTGCCATTTCCCTGCAGTTAGAATTCACTATCATATTCCCTCTCTGTGCACTTGTAACATGTGTGACAAATTTACAGATACCCTTACTATCAACCAGCTACTTGTATTACTGCCTACTGTTTTAGAAGTCCCACAATCCTCTGCAATTGTTTGGAGGACCATAGTCTAGAACGGGTCCCCAACCCCAGGCCAAAGCCCACTACCGGGCCTTGAGCCTTTCAGAATTGGACCGTGGAAGTGTGGGGGGGAGACGCACACATGCAAGCGTGCATCCCCACTCGTGCGAGTGGCGGGTGAACAACAGCTGTGCGTGCCCACCCCTCGTGTGAATGGAGCTGCATCCGCGCTTGCCTGCCATGGAACCGTCTCCTCTCCCCACCCCACCGGTCTGCAAAGCCAAAAAGGTTGAAGAACTCTGGTCTAGAAAATATTGCTTCTCTTTTTTTCTCTCCCCTCAATTTTAAAGAGGTGTTCTTGTCATGGGCAGAATATGACTCAAGGATGTCTAGCCAGAAAAATATAAAGAAAAACATTTAAAAGTACAGGTTAACAACCTTAAGCACATAATATGTCCAGGTTTTAGGCAGATATTTAAATTTTTAAAAGATATCTTCAAATGATAGGAACATATAAACCAGCTAGAGTAGCCCCATGGTGAGATGGGCAGCAAATACATTTATTAATAAAAATATTCATTATTTTATGTGGAACTAAGTCCTTTTGATTCCCTTAGAACATTTTGTTAGATTTAATTAAGATTCAGAAAGTATAATTCTCACATTTTTCAACTGTTAGCTCTGTTCATTTTAATGGATTGGCTTTAATGGCTTTAATAAATGCAAACCTGGTTATAGTTTATGCAAAAAAAATGTTCCATTTGCAATCAGTTTTTTGGCATTTGGTCCAGTTTTGTTAAAATATTTTTGTTTGCTGCACATTGTATTCATTATAGATAAAATTAGATTGAATGATTAATTCTGAAGTTCTGAGAAAATTCTGTATTCTCCAGCAAAGGGAGGAATGTAGACTCCACGTGTGGGTGTTAATTGTCCTCTAGCCCAATCAGACCAAACAATCAAAGTCGCCACGCCCCTTCAGGGTCTGAGCATGCCCAGTTTCTTTTTGGTCTCAGCCCTGAAGAGACGTGTTTTCTTTGGCTCCTGATTAGGCTAGAACTCAGGTAGTACATTTCTATTA
>NW_015386533.1:408386-433958 GCF_001527695.2 Protobothrops mucrosquamatus
TTTTTCAGGAGCCATCACGTCGTACAGAACAATCACTGGCTTCGCCCTTTTCGAAACTGGGCATGCTCAGACCCTGAAGGGGCGTGGCGACTTTGATTGTTTGGTCTGATTGGGCTAGAGGACAATTAACACCCACACGTGGAGTCTACATTCCTCTTTGCTGAGAAAAGGCGTTCAGGTAAGACAACGCCCCTTCTAATCTAATTCTGAGATACACAGCTGATTAAAGAACCTTTTTTAAATTCAGTGTTTGAGCTCTGCATTTCATGAAGAAGTTATTGCTAGGTAATGAAATATCTATACTGATATCAAAATACAGAGTGCAACAAGCTCTGCTGTCTTCCATTCAGTGTGCAAATGGTATAAAAAGGTATTCAAGTTTACTTTTCTTTGTTCCTCTCTCCCAGTAATCATTTTTAGTCATAATCCTTATGTTAGTATTAAATGTAGCTTTTAGAATGCCCTGTGAACTCAAGTTTATACAAACAATTTTTGTTATTAATAATAGAGAAAAAATAGTTTAGAGTTGAACTAGGAATGTGGAGACATAAGTGCAGAGAAAATGAATAGAAAGGAGATGAACTGGAAAATGTGAGACTAGTTTCAAAAATTGTAAGGGTTCACCAGCATGAAAAATTGTTTCTGAAATAGAAATTGTGTTTTTGAATTCTGTTCACAGGAGAGGTAACACCAGGATTATCACAAGTGGAATATGCTGTCCGTAGACACAAGTTGATGGCTCAGATACAGCAAGAGATGCAAGGGACAGATCACACAGTAATTCTGCTTTCAAATCCGACCTATTACATGAGCAATGATATTCCATATACCTTTCACCAGGACACTAATTTCCTATATCTGTGTGGCTTCCAAGAACCTGATAGTATCTTAGTGTTGCAAAGTGTGCCTGGTAGACCTTTGCCATATCACAAAGCTTTACTATTTGTTCCAAAAAGAGATCCAAGCCGAGAGTTGTGGGATGGGCCACGATCTGGCACTGATGGAGCAGTGGCCCTCACTGGTGTAGATGAAGCATATACCATGGAAGAGTTTGGACATCTGGTATCTAAATTAAAAGGTATGAAAACAAAATAGATTTTGCATTGTATAAAATAGGATATTGAATCATTTAAGCAATTTACTGTCAAGTGAAGGGCATAATAGATATAAGATAGAAAGCTGGATTCATGCACTGCATTATAAGTAGTCCTCAACTTATGATCGAAATTGGGCCTGCAATTACAGTCATAAGTTATGGCGGTTATTAAGCAGGTCATCATTTGCCTGTGCCCAATTTTGCAGCCTTTTTTGCAGCAGTCATTAAGTGAATGCTGCAGTTGTTAAGCAAAATCATTGTTTGCTTTTTTGCTGAAAACCAGAAGTAAATGCTGAGTTCTGGCAAAAGTGTAAATTATCACATGACCGCAGGACACTGTAAAGACTGTAAATGCGGGTCGGTTGCTGAATGCCCAAAATGCAGTCATGTGACTGGGATGGTGGTGTCAAAACTTCAAGTCCAAGTACATTTTTTTGGAGTTAGTCATAACTTTAAACAGTTAACCAGTCGTAAGTTGAGCACCATCTGTAAGTCTTAGAATGGTTTGGATTTGCCTTAGTGTTTGAACCCAACAATTGTGGTTCATAAAAGATGGTTCATGGTAGTCATGTTACACGAATTGCACATCAATTATTCAGTAACCTATAACTAAGGAAATCATAACTTCATGTGAGAAGTTTAAGCTTACATTCCTAGCTCCCTACTTGCCGTCATAGAAAAAAAAACCTGAAAGATCATAATTTCAATAAAGAGGAGGGCGTTTGTTTTTTGATTTTAATGCAAATATTAACATGCAAAGTTCATATTTTCTGAAACTATACGCAACCTGAAGAACAGAATTAAGTGCCCAAATAAATACATTTCAGAAATAGGTATGAATGTTTATTTAACATTATTTCTAAATTGCCCCAATCCCAAATGGCCTTCTGTATCATGGGTATATTTAAGGGCAAAATTTGTAAAAATTATATATATACAGTATAGAGACAGACTCTGGAGAGTCTTACTTTGCCCAGTCTGGCAAAGTAAGACTACATAACAGCTACACATGATAGCTGTTATGCAATAATGAAAGTTTTCCAAGTTTGTTGGGCTTATATATCTTTGTTACTTGTGAATTACACAGAATAAATTATTACTACAGAACTGTAATTAATTTTACTGGTCTTTTGTTCCAAATTTTGTTCCAATATTTAAGTTCTACTTTCACAATTCCTTTCTTTAAGAACTTACTGTTACGGTACAGTCATGTATACATGCAACATATTGAAGGAAGTAGGCAACAGGGCTTGTTTGGAACTTATAGTAGCCTCTCCTGATTAGTGCACGAAAGAAAATAGCTGTCCATACACTAGGCAGCAAAAATAATTGAGAATAGCTTCCTAATTAGCTACTCAATTTGGAAACTATTGCTTTAATAGTGCAAAAGTATATGCTTCCAACTCTTTCAAAGGATTTGCACAGTCGTGCTAGGTACTTTGTTTAGGCTGCATTCTTAACACACTTAGAGTGTAAAAACATTACTTCTGTGTCCCTATGAGTGAGAATGCATTCTGAAAAGAAGAAGCTTTGTTAAAATTATAGTATAGAGATTCATAATTTATAGCTCCATAGTCACATGTGGTCTCCCATAGCCATGGAAGTGGCTCCGGAGTCCTATTAAAAGATCTTATTGCTAACCTGAAATCTTTAATAACAATGGGAGTGAACAATATTAAATACTATGTGAATAACTAATAAGTTTTATTAAGTCCATTGAGAATAACTGTAATAATTTAATTTACTCAATTTACATTAACTCTAGTTTAAATTACTTTTTATATATTTAATCTTCTCCATTTTTGCAGGGCAATTCTTGGCACCCTGTTCAAAGACCAAGTGCAGCTCTTGATCCAAAAGAATTGTATATTCAAATGTACTTGAAATCTACTTTTTTATATAGAGGATGATGATGCATGGGGAAAACACATGCCTTCTTTACTCAGTTAATTTAGATCCATATCTTTGTTTCTAAGGCGCTGTCTATTACAAAAAGTAGCTTCACCAATTTTTCTTATTACTGATTCTTTTCAGGAAGATTTAAAAATACTATAAAATCAAACATCTCTTGTTAAGAATACCAGTGTTGACCCTTAATTCGAACTGTTATCCATATTTGGCTGCAATCTGATAATTACCAAAAATATGCAAGCATCTCTCCAAAGAAGTGTAGTTAATTAAACTTAAAGTGTAATTATATTCTGTTTCACAGATGATTCTAGCACAGTTTGGTATGATTTTGCTAAACCTGTGCATCCACAGCTCCATTCTGATTATCTGCTGCATCTGGCTGAGGTCAAAACTAAATGCAACAACCGTGTTCGAGCTGTCCGGCATCTAGTGCAAAACTTACGGCTGATCAAATCTGCCACAGAGATTGAGAGGATGAAATTTGCTGGCAAAATCACTTCACAGGTATTGATTAAAACATTTATATTGCACAAGGTGTTAAGAGAAAAAAAGGCATGATATTGGAAGTCATGCCAAAAGGAAAATGACATATAGCTAGCATCTTTCTGCTGGGATGTTCCCGGAATTAATGCTGATGATTTATTCAGGAAAAATATGGGATCCATGTGTTTATGGAAAGCCTTCTGTCAACAACTACCACTGTAGTCCCCTATGTTTCACATACTGTAATAAGATTATCATCATATGAGTTAGTATGACAAATACCAGTGAAGAAGAAATCAAACATACCCGATCACTTTCTATAATAGATCATAATCAAAAGTGTACATTTACAACTATGATCCAATTTCTCATACCAATATGGTATATTCACCTCCTCAACCAGCTCTTCCTCACTGCCTCTTCTTTTGGAAAATATAACCATATTTTGGAAACTAGCATATCTATCTATCTATCTATCTATCTATCTATCTATCTATCTATCTATCTATATATATATATATCTATATATATCTATATCTATATATATCTATATATATATATATATATATATATATCTATATATATATATATATATATATATATCATCAGGGTTGCTGAGGCGGTGTTTGGGAGGGTTTATATACAATTCTCACATGCCTGCATCCGGCTGCGCGAACGCGTAACCGGACCCCGGTACACGCGCTCCTGCGCGGTGCCTGTTTTCTCTTTACCCGCGTGTAAGCGTCTTGCCTTTTTTCCCTGTTTGTTACTATGGGGTCTCTGGTTATCTTTGTCAGGGATCATCCAGGGTTCTTTCTTACACCTTTCACCCTTTGTGGCCCTTTCATCCTTCCCCTCTGATCCATCCGTTCTTTCTCCCTCATTCGTTTCACCCTTAATCCCTCTATCACTTTCACAATCTCTCCCGTGTGTATTGGCTTCAATTCCATTCTCCTTCATGTTACTATCACTCCTTCCATTCAACTCGTGGGGGATCCGGGGGTCCCCAACGGGCCCTCGATCGACCCCTCTTTCACCGGGTCCTCCCATCGAGTCCAGATTAGTCCCCCTCTCCCTCCAATACTGACGTTGCATGTGTTTCCTTCCTCTTCTCTTTGCAGCCCGTTCCACCCCCCCTCTCCATTCTTACAATCTGCATTCGCTCCATCCCTACTTACCCTCAACTTCCCTTTATCCAACCCACCCTCCTGTTGTGGCCACTCTCCTCCCATCATCCCCAATACTGCCATTCCATTACCATCATCCTCTCTTCCAAGAGTCCTTTCATACTCCGTTCCTTCCACCCTCTTATTCATATCTCTACAGTGTCCTTCATCCATCCATCGGCTCCATTTCTTTCTTTGATCTATCACTCCCCGACTCCCTTCGTTCCCGGGGGCACCTGCACCCTCCGATCTTCTGTTATATCGTTCTCCTATGTCCCCCGCACGCTCAGATCCACTTTCCACCGTTTCTTTCCCATCCTCGTTCTTACTATCCAGTGGTCTTTTGTCCCCTTTCATATAGGAGCTCCTCCTCCTGTGCCCTTTAACGGGCTCTCGGGCGGTTTTTCCCTCGCTGGGCCTCCCCATTGAGTTTGACACGATTTCCTCTTCTATCCATCCGTCCGCGGTATTACATGCGTCATTCACTTCCTCTCTTAATGCTTCCTTCCCTACTCCCTTTCGATCCTTGTAATCAACCATCCCTTCACACTTGTTAACCTTCCGGCTCCCTTCATTCCCAGTGGCACATACGGATGGATCAGAGGGGAAGGATGAAAGGGCCACAAAGGGTGAAAGGTGTAAGAAAGAACCCTGGATGATCCCTGACGAAGATAACCAGAGACCCCATAGTAACAAACAGGGAAAAAAGGCAAGACGCTTACACGCGGGTAAAGAGAAAACAGGCACCGCGCAGGAGCGCGTGTACCGGGGTCCGGTTACGCGTTCGCGCAGCCGGATGCAGGCATGTGAGAATTGTATATAAACCCTCCCAAACACCGCCTCAGCAACCCTGATGATGTCGGGAGAGTCCGACGAAAGCTCGGTTGCCGATAATTTTAAATGTTTTATTGCTTTTAAATTGTTTTTAAACTTTTTAATTGTTTATAAACATTTTATCTACTCTTGGTGATCGTGATTATTTGGACACAACATGGACGCACCCAAGAGTCGGATTTTTAATTCTATTTCCAGCCATATATATATATATATATAAGTGCTTTTTGAACACCCTGTCAGCCCAAATATGGGAGAGAGAGAAGTCTTTTTCCTGCATCAGCTCAATCCAGAGCCATCCACAGGCAGCAGTCGCTTAACTGCGACATCATATGTGTGTTTTTTTTATATATATATCTAAAATATATCTATTTTTATTATATATCTATAAATAAAAATGTAAATGTTTGTTTGTTCAAAATCTTAAATCTCCGAAAATTCTTCACCGATTGCTTTGAAATTTTGACAACGTTGCATTCGAATACGCGCGTTTTTATATACCTACTATTATATAGATGTCACACCTGTGACAGGTAAAAACATGCTTTTTTTGAAAAACAGCGCCAGACAATGGAACAACAAAAAATATTGTATACCCACAAGCATTGAGAAATTAAACATATTACAAACGTGCGCTTTCTCTTTTCTTTCTTTTCCATTTAACCAGACTGAGCCACAGCAACGCGTGGCCGGGTACAGCTAGTTTATTAATAGTTTTTATTACTACATTTCAACAGGCATTCATAGAGACTATGCTTACAAGTAAAGCTCCAGTGGACGAAGCATTTCTATATGCTAAGGTATGTGCTTTTTTGCATTGTGGAAAATAGTCCCTTACTGTAACCTGACAGCCAGTTTTTAGGTTGTATTCACATGTAATGCATATTCTCACATAACATGTGATAGGTTTCTGTTAATCCTTATGTCGACCCTTAATTTAGAACTTGCAGGATGGATACCAAAGAAGGAGAACATCAAGAGAGACACCAGGATTTTAATAAAGCATAAAAAAGATTTAAGAAATTGCCTCAATACTTACAGATAGTAAATCCCATTGAACTTAATAAGATATGCTTTTGAATAGATGTGTGTAGGGGACTACTGATAGCCTTTCATCTGAACAATGAAAGGGTTTTGCTCTTTAGCACTAATTATATTTCACTTCCTGAACATTATCTTTCCTTAAGAATACCCGTTATAGAAATGAAATTTCAAGGAAAATAGTGCAAATGCAAAGTATAATTTAATGTATTAGTGCATTTTAATTTAGAAGTATTTTCCCTATAAACATTCTCCTACACATGTATTAGTATCCCAAAAAATATGTTTTGGTTCTAATTAACAGTTGAGAGTGCCAACAACCACCCCCTCAAACGTAATGAAAATGTGAGAATAAGTACAGACTAAAATCTCTTTCTCTTCAAAGAAACAAAATTGAGTAGGAAACACAGCCTATCACAAAAAAAATTATTTAATGAGGTTAGTACCTCCTAATGTTTCGTGTTACTTTCATTTAGTGAAAGAAATCCTTGGCTGGTTTGCTGTTCCTAAGAAACCAGTTCTTGTCTGTGGACATGCACCCAAATCAAGATAAATATGGGTACAGGGAGAAAAATTGGACATAGATAGAAGCACACAAGAAAAGCTACCTTTGATTTTGCTGTTTCAAAACAATCACCAAGTTCTTGGTAATTTTTTCCTTTTGCTTCCAATAGCACACTAGGTTTCTTTAGTTCACATACTGCAGAAGGGAAGAGAAATGTATGGCTTTTCAGATGGTGCTGAACAACATAATTCCTCTCCACTGATTGCAATAACTGAGGCTGTTAGGTATTTTACTTAAGCAGTAGCATGCTCTGTGGGTTGATATACTATATTTCCTTCAAAGAGCTAAGAATACCTTTTATATGGTTGCTCATTTTTTTTCCTGACAGCAAACTATGATATAAATCCATTAAAGATAATCCTTACTTAACAACAGTAATTGGGATCATAATTTCCATTGCTAAGGGACACAGTTGTAAAGCGTGGTGACACCTGCTTATCAATGGAAATTGTGGCATTTTCAGTTATTGATAAGTGAATCATCGCAAGTCATTAAGCAAGCATGTCTTGAGGTCCCCTTTTGTGAACTCCTGCCGGCTTTCCCATTGACTCTGTAGGAAGTTGGCAAAGAAGGTTGCAGATGGTGATTATGTCACTGAGGTGATACTGCAATTGTAAGTCCAGTCATAAGTCCAGTATTCATTCAGCACTGTTGTAAGTCTGAACAATCATGAATGAGTGGTTGTTAAGCAAGAACCACCTGGTTTGAGAAAGCTGAATCAAGTCTTCCTATTCAAACATACATAAAGTATCCCATATACTTTGCTAGTTTGCTAGCCCAAGTATTGGCATTGGCAGAGGCTTTGTGAGAAAGGGCTTGGATAAAAGCTGCACATTTATTTCAACAATTAATGGATTATTTATTTCCAGTTTGAATTTGAGTGCCGGGCTCGTGGTGCTGACATTTTAGCTTATCCCCCTGTGGTTGCTGGTGGCAACAGGTCCAATACCTTGCATTATGTGAAAAACAATCAACTTATCAAGGTAACTGAATGAACTCTGCAACATAATAGTGTTATTATCTATTGAACCCCTCCAAAAGAAATAAATCAAGATGGATTGCGGTAATATATTAACTAAGGCATTTAAGAAGATTGGAATAGAACTACAGTTTTAAAAGGATACAATCCTGTTTCTGAGTACCTTCTTAAGCTAAGTAGACTATAACCAGTTCTACTGCATTCTAGTATGTTTCTGACTGTCCTGTAGTTCTAGTGGGGGGAATCTACTTCCTCATTCTATGGAGTAGAACAAAGACATTTAGGAATAATCTTAATATTAATAATTATAATTAATAATGTTATAGCTGTACTGCATATGAATCTTTTAATGGGGAAATATAAGGATTTATATGAGGAATATAAAAGCAATCTATCTCTGAATAGGTGTTGCAGCATGACCCCCAATAATATTTGTCACTATTCATATGATTTGGTTGATTTAGGTAATTGTTTCGTGAGAAAAATGAAACAAGGAGACCTTCTGTTTGCCCCCTTCTTCTCCACCAATGTGCTTGATGAATATGACCTCTATTGGTCAATAAAAGTGGGTGTGATTAAAAGATGGCACCTAAATGAAAGTAAATGGAATTAACATAGCAACAGCTGTTAAGTTAGATCAGACTTTCCCATCTTGGCACTTTTCTTTGTGCTGGACCTCAGTTCCCATAATCCAACTGTCAGTTACAGGATTACAGAAGTCAATAATAATAATTATAATAATAATAAATAAGAGTGATGGTAAGTGTTAAAATAAGCTGAACATCAAAGCTTGCAGAGAAGGACTGTACTATAACTATAAAAAGCTACACTCTGCTGAATCATTTGATGAAAAAGCATACATAATTTATCTCACATTCCAGGTTTGTTTGTTTGTTTAAAAAACTATTTTACAACAGTATTTAAATGAAATTCTTAAGTGCTTAAAAAGTAATTGCCTTTTCTTGTGCTCTAGGATGGAGAAATGGTTTTATTGGATGGAGGATGTGAATACTCTTGTTATGTGAGTGACATTACCCGCACTTGGCCCATCAATGGCAGGTAGGTCCTGTTCCCAGCAAAGGAACATCAAGTTTTTTGCAGTTCCAGGTTTTCCTGAAAATGTTCCATTGTTGTCATTTCTTCATTTCATTATAGTTCAGAAATCGTCCTTGCCTATACTGTAGTTGCAATTTTTAGTGCAGTGTACTACAGTCATCCTCCTTTCCCTGCTCTAAAGTTGAGATATGCTTTAGTTTTTGGTAATGCAAAACTAGATAATTCAGAAAAGTTTGCATGTCATTATTTCATTTCAAAATGCTAATGCGGAAATTTTATTTATCAAATTCACCTTGGAAAATATAAGGTAAAATTTCCAGTTTATGGGAAAGTAGTTCTGGCTTCCTTAATGAACTGTTTTTCATTGTACAGAAATGTTTGAAGCAAGAGGTGTTCAGGTGGGCAATCTTCCACCAACATTTTGGAGTAGAACAAATCCAAAGGACTGTACTGCCCTATCTTAATTATTTTGTACATGCATCTTAGCATTTAATTTTTGCTTTTCTTTCTGATTAATCTCAGTTGAGCTGATTTGTGTTTTTCTCTTATTGTCAGGTTCGCCAGTCCCCAGGCAGAGCTGTACCAGGCTATATTGGAGGTCCAGAAGTCATGCCTAAGACTTTGTTCTTCAGGTGTGAGCCTAGAAAACATCTACAATTTAATGATAACTCTCATTGGACAGAAGCTGAAAGAGTTGGGAATCCTAAAGGATAGCACTAGTGAGGGTCAGGTCTTCAAGGTACTTGGTTTCTTTGTATATCTGTTTAGCCTGTTATTTTTCCTGGCTAAAAAAAACAGTGAACATTTAAAAAAAAAGTGAACAATCCTTAGTTTAAATCATCCCATTTTCATTTTGAAGTTGTAGCTTTCTGCAGTTATGCAGGTCTAAAAGAAATACAGGTAGTCATCGATATACAACCTTCCCTTAATACCATTTAGAGTTATGATGGACCTCCCCAGAATGACTTACAAACTATTTTTGGTGTTAGAACAACCTCCCGTGGTCACATGATCACATTTTAAGCTCTTGCAATTGGCTCTCCTTTACTTCCAGTTTTTAGCAAAAAAACCATCCATTGTGGGAAATGAATTTGCTTAATAACAGCATTCACTTAACAACTGTTGTAAAAGCAATTGTGACTTCAAATCTGGTCACATTATGCCTCAATTGATGACTGTAATTCCAGGCTCAATTCTTGTCATGAATCAAGAAGTACCTGTACTATTTGGAGACAAGTCAGAGGTTCTCAGCTGTATAGTGTCTCTTTCATCCAGCAGATGGCAGACTATTTAGATTATGTATATGCACCAATTGTTTTAATTCCCAACAAGTATTAATTCAAGAGGTAGCGATCAGTGGTGGGACTCTTCTAACATGTCAGTAAGGTTATTAAATATGATTGCTAAATTGGGGAGAAAAGTGCCTCATTTTAAGATTTTGGTAATAGTTACGGAAGATATTTTCAAATAATTTTTTTGTCATGTACATGGGAAAGTGCCTATTCTAGAAATCTGTTAATGACTTACTTTGATTCAACTTACCTTCCTTCATCTTTCATAGACAGATACAAGCACTGATAATATTTCAGTACAAGCTTTTTCTACCCATCAATCCCAGGAATGTTGGGACAAATAAAAAATGCATCACTACAGCAGCATTTTGAAATTTGGCGCAAATTGTGGGAGCCAACAGAATAAACCTTAAATATGTATTTAGCCCAGCAATCCAATATTTGTCTGCTCAGTATCTCTAATGGGGCAAGGAAAAACTTGTGGATCTCTAAAGAGCTGCAACCTGTTGGCATAAACAATATTAGATGGACAGAGAGTTTGGTTTTGCGTAGTGCAGCTTCCAATAAAATTAGCTTAAATCAATGGATATTTTGAAGTAGTATCAATTTCTGTTTCAATTGGCAAATGTAGGAAAATATTTCATACTAAGTAAAACAGTGTTATGAGATGGGCTATCCTTTCAAGTTATGTACTGAGAACATTTTAAAATGGAAAATGGACCTGGGCTTTTTCTTTGTCACACTCTTTAAAGAACATTTCTCTGTAATGGCTTCCATGATATAATATGTGCAGTTCAACAACATAGGCAAACTGCTTAGCAGAGTGAGGCATACTGCTGCTTCTTGAGATCCTTGCTTACTCTGATTTGTGAAATTCATAGGAATTGAAAACTTTCAAAACCCCAGTAAGAACAACCTGCTTGAAAAATAGTAATGTTCATGCTGGTCTGCTGGAAAAAATGATGAGATTTTGTACAAGAAACCAAGCTTAGGTCAAATGATTTTGAATAAATGTTGCATAAAATGTAGGCAAGGTACTGAAATGTAATAGCCTCACAATTCCACGTAATATTAATTTTTACCCACAGAAGAAGCTGCCAGCTAAAAGATCAAAGGTACCTTGGAGCTCAAAACAGACACTATTTGTCTTTAATACCAAACTGATTGTCATTTATATATTTTGCTTAAAGACCAGAGTGTGTTGCTTTTACAACAAACAACAGATTTGATAGAAACAAGGCAGAAGATGGTGCCTACACAAAACATATTAGTTGTATTTATAAGCAAGAACAACCAATTAATATTATATTTCCTTTTCTCTATATGTTTCTAGCACATTTTGTGCTGAAGACATGCCCATCCAACATTTCTCTAAATTTTGCTTGTTTTAGGAATGTATTATTTTTTATCTCATAGGCTGTTCGGAAATACTGTCCACATCATGTAGGGCATTATCTGGGAATGGATGTTCATGATACACCTGATGTATCCCGATCAACTCTCCTCCAGCCAAGCATGGTGATCACCATTGAGCCAGGTAAAATAATGCACCAGTGAAACCAATATAAAAAGATGTATGTCTATGTGTGGTATCTTGAAAAGAAGAATGCCCAGTCATTTATGCAATGATTGCTACAATAATTTCTCAAAAGTATTTTCAAAAATTTATTTTCAAAAAATTCTTAGAAATTTCAATGCAATTGTTTTTCTATTTAGTTTTTAAATAGCTTCAGATTCTTAATATATCCTCTCTCCGTTTCTATTATTTTCCCCCATAAATGTGAGAAGGTAGTCAGAGGCATTGAGAACTATCCAGAAAACACTGCCATTTGCTTTATAGATTTAATTACGAAGAAAAAACCTTCATGATCTTTAGTCTATAGGAAAATAATTTTAAAAGAGTGCTTAATTGGACTTAGATCAGGATATAGCTTGTAAAAACTACTCTTATAAGTTTGGTCCAGTATTTCTACTATTGGTACAAAATGAAGTTGCATGTATTGCATTACATGAATTGGATCAAGATGGAGGTACACTTGCTTACCTATGGAGATAAAACCTGTGCTATGCCTTCTAAACCCGGAAAGAATATACTGTATAATTTGCAAACTGGATCTGCTAGATTTGGATCAATACTTTTATTTCCAGGCATTTACATACCTGAAGATGATACAAGTGTCCCTGAACGATTCCGTGGCATAGGAATACGCATTGAAGATGATGTGGTGGTGACAGAGAATGTACCATTAATCTTGTCTGCAGATTGCCCAAAGGAGATCTATGATATTGAACAGGTTTGCAGCTGTAGCCTTTGATTGTTCTTCGCTGCCTTTTATACCTTGCTCGGGTTTAGATTGGAAAATACACACTCATATATAATACATTTTTCATAACTCATTTATAGGATTGCTTAACTAAGAATCACTACTAGAAAATATTGCTTGCAAGAAACTGTGTGTACATATTTTGCAGGACACAATTACACTATTTAAATGGGAAAATGTACATTACTGTTCAACTTCTTTTTAAAGTTATGCTAATACTAAAACAAAGCCGATGAAACAGAATTATGCATCCCAGCATTTGGTCTATTTCTTTCTGTGCTTATACTGTGATACTGTGATAATGTTATTTACAGAAATGTATTGAATATCAGCTGTACTGACATTTCTCAGACAGTGTATATGTGTGTTCATAACGATTACATTTCAGTTTTAGTCTTTTAGTTGTAAGAGCTGAAAAGGAAAAAAAAGTATTTTTCTGGATACAATAATTTCCAGTGTATAAAAGAAAAGCAAAAAAAAAAACCCTCTCAAATTTGAAATTAGAGAGTTTTCCCCCCTTCTAGAAAATACAAGAAGGACTGTAATGTTGGGAAATCCATTAATGTGAAAATGGGGTCATTAAATATAAAGGACAGCTAAAGACAAATCCCTGTGCAGAATTAGATGTCACAAAGCTAGTGATCACAATTTGTTTAAGCACACATAGTCCTGTATATATTGATGACTCAACTTTAGTGATTAAAAATGTTAGTTTTAAGTTAAAATAATAATATAAGCTCATTTGATAAACTCACAGTGAATCAGAGTAGATTCAAGATGTTTATCAATTGAGTTGTGATTACTGTATTTTTGTTCTTTATGTATTTGACCTCTCAAAGGTGATGTGAACATAAAGGCTCTTTGGGATCCAAATTATGAAAAATACTGCATTTATATTAAATTGCCCTTTTCCTTGACTAAATACAGGTAGTCCTTGATTTACAACTGTTCATTTAGTGAGCATTCGAACTTACAACAGCATTGAAAAAAGTGACTTATGACCGTTTTTAACACTTTCAACCACTGCAGCATCCCGATGTCACATGATCACAATTCAGCCACTTGGCAATTGACTGATATGACTGTTGCGGTGTCCTGGGTCATGTGATCACCTTTTGTAACCTTATGACAAGCCAAGTCAAAGTAGAAGCCACATAAACTTAACTGTGTTACTAACTTAACAGTTGTAGTGATTCACTTAACAAGCATGGCAAGAAAAGTCGTAAAATGGGGCAAAACTCAATAAATGTCTCAGCAACCGAAATTTGGACTCAATTGTGTTTGTAAGTTGAGGACTACCTGTATACAGAAATGGTAACCCGGAAAGTAGTAACACTTCAATTCTGTATATTGTGATAAAATCTAGCAATTGATATAAGACTGTTTCTGAAGTGATGCAAAGCATCAGGGTTTTTTTATTTGAAATTTGTACAGAAACTCTTATTTTAAGGTTGAGGTCTTAATGCCACATATTATCAGAAGATCAAAGCAACAGTTAAACTGAGAAATCAACAACTTTCTTATAAATAGAAACATAAAAATAAATACACTAATAAGTTCACAAATGTGATTAAAAGCATGGTAGTATTCTAGTTGGGTCAGATCAAATTGTTTACCAAGGAATTTTTATAAAAGATGAAATGTTACATAATTATCTGGTGAAATACTTTTTGTGAAGTGCTTTTTGAATTTTTGAAAGATGCTGTCTATATATAGTGTAATTATTACAGATGCATAATATACAAAAGTGTTTTATTTTTCTAAAAAGAAAAAAAATCTGTATTAGTGAAAGTATAATTTCAACAATTATATTTAAAACTCAGCTTACAGAAACCTTTTCTCCTCTTGTTAGTTACCCCCATTTTCTTCAATATCCTAGAATGGAAAGTTTCTAGCCTTTTATCAGTGATAGCCAGTGAAGATATGAATCTCTTTTTAGCATATACTAAATAACCCATGACCTATTGGATCATTGCTTCAGAGATATTTCCTTACCTAAACAGAATAACAATGACCGCTAGTGGCCAAACAAGCAACAGAGAGTAGAAGCAACTTCCAACTTCCTGCCAGCTTTTCCATTGACTTTCTTCATGGGAAGCTAGCAGGGAGTGTCAAAAATGATGATCTTGTGACCACAAGTGACTATGGTGGCACACCAGCATGGCTGCACTGAAGTAGCCACTTTACCAGAATTCAATCCCATAACTGTCATGGCTCCCGGATTTTGGACACATTCTGTAAATTAGCCCATTTGATGTGCATTGATTCAAAAATTGCTATATGATATACCAGCAGCCCCCAACATTTTGGGAACCAGGGACCAGTTCCATGGAGAGTGGTTTTTGCACACTGCCTGCATCCTGCACATGCACGGATGGGGCTTCTGTAACTTTTACAACCCAGTTCCTGGCGGGCCATGCCCCTGGGGTTGGGGACCTTTATGATATACCATTTCATCCCATTGAAGGTTACAGTCATAAGAGTTTTAGTAGTATAGGTAGTCCCTGATTATGACTATTTATTAATGGTTCGAAGTTACGATGACCTTGGAAGAAGTGACTAAAGACCCATCCCCAAAGTTACAATCGTTGCACCTTCCCTATGGCCATATGATTGCAATTCAGGTGATTAGCAATTAGCTTGCATTTACAATAGTTGCAACATCTGTGGTCATGTGATCGCAATTTGCAACCTTCCCAGCCTGCTTCTAACAAGTAAAATCAATTGGGGAATCAGGATTTGCTAAGTGATAGCATGATTCACTTAACAGCCAGATGATTCACATAGCAAATGCAGTGATGGGCTTAAGGACCAAAGTAAAAATGGTTATAAAATGAAGTTCAGTCACGTGATAATTCACTTTAACTACCACATAGCTTAAGAACCCAAATTATGGTTCCAGTTGGGATCATATGTCAAAGACTACTTGCATGTAGATAAAATAATGCATATTTTTAAGGTTGACACCTAAATTTAAGCATTCATCTTTTGAAAAATGTTTGCTTTCATAGGTAGAGCCAGTTCATGTTCTTTCTGCTATGAAACCTTGACATACACAGAATTCCCTTTGATCTATTTTTAATTATGGATGCCAATGAACAGAGAAAGGAGAATTGCATCTCTTTAATAACTAATCTGATTAGTACCATATATAAGTAGTCATTAGACTACTTGGTTGCATCCTTTTTGTAATAGTTTTTTCCTAAGTCAACTGGAAGAAGGTTGGTAGTTTATCCCCATAGAACATTTGGGTTTTGAGAAAAAATTATGGGGCTAATGTAATGGCAGCCCTTTATCAAAAAGCACAATTCCTTTGAGATATATGAAGATTTTACTCAGTTATGATAAAATGCTTTCAAAGTGAAAAGGACTGGAGAACCTTTTCTTTTTTTAGCGTCTTGCAAAAAAATAAAGTTTCTAATATGTTGGAGAACTATATAATCTATACTGCTAATAAAACTAAACTAATTAATTTTATTTAACAGTTTGTACAGATAATCAGAAGCTTAACAATACTCTACATTGAAAAAAGTACTTTTCAGGTAACAAAGAAAGGGGTCCTACAAACTTCTTTCAAGGAGCTTTGCCTTCTTTTTCAGGCCATTTTCATGGCATTTCCATTGTTTTAAAAGCAGGAAAGAATGAAATACTTAAAGAGTCCTTTTATTTTCTATTTAATACACATTTCCATGGATCTAAAACAGTGTTACTTCTCTTCAAGTATTAATTCTTGATAAGCCTTTAAAGTCTAAAAAAAACCCTTGAGCTGTGAGTAACTCAGGTCTATAATTCTGTAATAACATGACACTTCTGAAATCTGAAGTGGCTACTGTATGGCTATAGTCTTGAATTCATTTCAGGTTTAGACATAGCCTTTTCTTTTTTAAATTTAGGGCCACAATAAGGAGTAGACAGCAGCAGAAGAAAAATGGCTAGAAACCCCCTTTTCTATTTCCTTCTGACACTACTTACTCATCCTCTGACTGTCCCAGTTTTCAAACTTTAAAGGAAAAACACTTTCATCACTGAGATCCAAATTGACCTCTTATAGAGGACTATTAAAATTAGGCCATGAGCCATATACAGCCTTAGAGCTGCAGGTTGCTAATTTTTGTTCTATACTAATTGATATGTGTTAGCATACAACAATCTAGGTGACATTTCTGTGCATGCTTACTTCAACATACCTGTTGAGTGATTATTCACAGAAAGGTTTATGTAAAGCAGGGGTGGTCAACCTTGGCTCTTTTATGACTCGTGGACTTCAACTGAGCCATGCCGGCTCAGGAATTCTGGGAGTTGAAGTCCGCGAGTCATAAAAGAGCCAAGGTTGACTACCCCTGAAAGGATTGCGTGCCAATTTTGGATAACTTTTTTTTTTTTTTGGCTGGCTCCCTCCTCAAAGGTTTTAGCTAATTTAGTTGGAAAAAGCGAAGATTGTACGCATATTAATAGTAATTACATTTTTAGGCAAGGGTGTTATTCCAAGCCTAAAGTATGTAGAGGTTAAACCATGTTAAGTACCAAAGAAGCAGTTACTTAAGAGGAAAGATTGAGTATATGAAAAATAAGATTCAAAAAATACTTTTACATAGGTTATGATTTAATTATTCAGATTATGTGGAAGTTGGTAAAACAAACATTTTGAGTTTCCTCAGTTTACTCATTTTTTTAAAGGAAAAGGAAGTGTCAAGGAAAAGTCAAGATTCTTTTTTAAATGCTGGTAAGTTTTTCTATATTATATAAAAGGTACAATTCAGTCTTTTTGCATTTGAAACAGGCCTCTATACAACTTAACAATTTAGGAGTCATTATCTTGGGCTTGGGATGTAGCTTCATGAAGTCAGCCATGCAGGCTGCTGATAGAGGAGGAAGCAACTGAAAATAGTATTCATAGTGGAATTTTAATAATTTTAATTACGCGTATAGAATTTTAATCTTTGGTTTATTTATGACTACGAATTTTAAGCCCCTTCTCTCTTTTTTGGCTCCCTTGTTTTATTTCGTTTGCTTGGTAATCAGAATCAGGGGCAACTTCAAATTATTATATCAAAGCACAAACGAGTTTTATGAACATGCCAAGATGCCATCTCTACAGGAACGGTACGACGCAGAGCACAAGCGCGGAGTTCAGCGAGACTTGTTTGTGATTTAGCATGTTGAGAAGACGGACGGCTATATGTGATTGTCGTCCTAATATTTCGTTCGTTAAAAGTACAATTCAAATTAATGGGCCTTTTCGAGCAAGGTAACACGATTCTGCTGGCTTGGGCCGCAAGTGTATTTTGCACGCGATCGACTGTAACCAGATCTCGGACACAACATTTGTGCAAAAATCTATTGAAGGACGAGACGGCGGCGAAGTGCCGCGGTGCAATGTTTGGAAAGCGATCGTGGAAAAAAATCGTTTTGCAAACCCTGGTTAAATCAAGAGTTGCTAATTGGGGGCGCAGCAGGCAGGATGCACGTAAAACGTTCAGACAGTAAGAGACTTCCGACGCGGGCTAGTGTTAGCCAATGCATGGGGGCGGATTTTGCAGGGACCAGATGAACTGCCAACGCTGCGACTCACTCGAAATTTGTAGGGGCGACTTTTAGCACTTGGTTCTGAAGCTCCGAGTGGCGTGACTTGGCCCTTCCTTAGCGCTATAGATTTGGGCTACTGCACCTTCTATTTTACCAGCCCCTCCCTCTCGCCTACCCCCCCCCCTTTAATTATCCCCAGGTTGTGTTTATTTCGGGCCGCGCGAATCCCGACAATCACCAGTTGGCAACAAGGAAATAAAAGGTAGGGCCACCAGATTTGGTAACCCAGCCTTTTCTGCGGCTGATCAACTGACGTTGAGTAATTCGGGAGTATCTCTTTAAACGAGCGTCTACGAGGCTCTACCCCGCTTCCTCCACCCTCCCTACCAGCGTCGGGCAACTGGCGATGAGCGACAGCGAAGAGTACGCAAGGGCCTGCGTAACGGGCCCCGCCTTGGCCAGCGCCTTTAAGAGAGAAGTGGCACGTGATCAGGCCCCTCCTCGCGCCCCCTTTTCGTTCACACCTGCTTGTAGGAAGGGGAGGGTGTCAGCCACCGAACACAATATTAACGGGGGGGGGGGAGAAGCTATCGCGTGGCTTTTATTTAGTCACGCGCATGCGAGTTGAGGGTAGACCGCTGCAGGGATTTCCTCGTCCAAAATGGCTGCCGCGATGGATGTGGATACTCCAAGCGGGACAAACAGCGGTGCCGGTAAAAAGCGCTTTGAAGTAAAGAAGGTGAGAAAAGGGAAAGCGATTTGATTTGTAATGGTATCGAAGCCGAACGGACTAGAGAGGGTGTCGCTTCTTTATTATATGTGAATGGGCAGATGCTTAGATTAGACAGCATCCTCCTGGACCGAATTTGAGAAGGGGCTGTCAACGCGTGGGAGTGAGCCGCCAAGTGCTTGGGTGTTGCGTGGCTCCGTGCGAAAGGCGATGGGAAGAAGAGAGGGATGATAGGAAAGTGACGGAGAAGTTTACCGGTGGACTTAACTAGTCATTAGGCTTTTTAAAGACGGCATTTCGATTACCAGCTCTCGTAGTTCTTTGATTTGGGATGCTTGCGGGGGGGGGGCGAGGGGACAGTCAGATCTGTGACCCAAAAAATACTGGATAAATGATACATCAGGGAATTGGCCCTTCTTGCTCCGTTCTAACGGCATACCAATCGGTCTTCCTAATCTACATGTGGCAGTGTTTGTAAATATGAACATACTAATTTCCAATCAATATATGTCCTTATGACATAGTCCCACAACTTAGTTCACGAGAAATGAAAGTGTTACGTGTGTATGAGACTGTACAGGTGATTTCTAAGGATACTTGTAGCTGTCACTGTGGTTGGCTAATTGGACTGAAAGCTAAAGACAAAGGTGTATATAGGACCATCTCCATGGAACAATAATTCTTCTGAATTTTCATAGTAAAAGAAAATGAAATGCTTAAAAATAAATCTTTCCAAAAGAGACTGAAAGCAACCTCAGCAAAATTTAGTGATATTTACTTGAAATAACATATTTTCTGAATCAATACATACTTTTGAGTTACAAAACAATCTGTTTTCTAATTGGAGGGCACATTGAAGGAAAAAAGTGAAATTTAATTACTATTAAAATAATGGATGTAACTAATGTGTGTTAAATTATTAAAACATTAAATATTACTGTATTGTAGTCTTTTAGCATATGTATTGAGTCAAATTGAGAAAAAGGTACTGGCTCAGCATTAATGATTCACTGATTATTGAAAATGGTTTTTTGTTTTTCTTATATTTCTTGTATGGGGTTCACATACATACACCTTATTTGATTTGGATTAACCTGATGTATTAATATGGTAATTTGGAAACAATAGTTTGAAACTTTAGCATGTAATCCATAGTTAAATCAAATATGGCTTAATATGAAATATGAATAAGGCTTTTGGGTTTTTTTTTGTTAATGAGAACAATAGAATACATCTGTACAATAACACTAGTAGTTGGGAAAAATCACTGGGACTGAATGAAAAGTGTTTATAAAATAACTAGATACGATTGGTTCTGTGTATTAAATTGCTGTTCAATAAAACATATTGAATAAAATAGCTGAATTGGGTCAGGGATGATGGAGGAAATAGGCAAAATTGATTTTTTGTAGATATGTATGCACTTAAATGTCTCTCTTTATAGTGGAATGCGGTTGCTCTCTGGGCTTGGGACATCGTTGTTGACAACTGTGCAATATGCAGAAACCATATTATGGATCTCTGTGAGTACTTGTGGAGAGAATGTATGTGTTTGTGCGTTGCAAATCCTATAATTACAGATGTGCAAAGACTAATAAAAAATAACTTCAAATGGAAACTATTTAGAAGAGCTTTGTGGAGTGTGACATAAAGCCGTCTTGTTAATTTACTCAAAATACCGGAGATCTGCTGTAATGGATTTCCTAAATTCTGTCAAGATAGCAATTTGATGCAGATTGTATTAAAGCATCTCTTGCTGTATCTTTTCTGTGTGATCAATTTTCCTTCTCTGCTTCAGAATATTGACAAGATTCTTGAAAAAATATGCCCAGATACCTATGTTTTCAATTGTTGCACATAATATGGCACAAAAAAGCTAGCTGAAAGGAATGGCTGGATGCATCCAGGATTTGTTACTGTATCAGCAGTCCAGAGATTAACTATTTTAAATGGACATACATTGTATTTCCACTGCAGAAATACATACCTTATCTGGCAATGCTTGTAGATTTACTGAAGGAGCATATAATCTTGGAAGCCAACACATTCTTGAGCTGATACATCATCTAAGTTTTCCTTAGGGACACCCCTGGTACTCTAATGCTAACCTCAGATTTGTAATACTGCTATATACTCTGTACATCTTCCTTAAAATGTAATCCAAAGATGAAAATTAGTGCAAGAAGCCACAAAAATATTACAACTAAGCTAAATGCATTATACTGTCTGTCAGTTGACTGCTGAGCCATTTATAAAATAGTGGTGTTAAATGTTAATGTGAAACTGTCTATATGCATATCACCATCCTTTTTACACTATTTTGGTGAACAGAATTTGCCAAAAATAAACTGATAATCCCAATTTGCCTTGAGTATCATTTCTTAATTTTGAGATTCGGAATAAATAACCATTCAAAATTCAAATTAATAATAAATTTCCTTTGCCATCTCCAAAGAAAAAAATATCATTGAGTCTGAAATATTGTTGTTATTCCTCTTAATTTGTTTTCTTTTTACTTATTTTATCTGTTTTTAATGTCTTGATATTAAATTTATTGTAAACTGTTAAGAGATTTCAATAGCAAGTATACCACATTAAATAAATAGAATTCATTTAAATTACATTAGTTAAATGTAGATAGCATAATTATGCCAGTGTTTTTACTAATTTTCCCTTTCTGTCACATTGCAAATTATTATTTGATGGCAGTGTTTGAAGGCATTTAGGGCTGCACTCAGGCTTTGGAGAGCTATCAGTTACACATCCATGAAGTATATTCTAGTACAGTGGTTCTCAACCTGTGGGTCGGGACCCCATTTGGGGTCGATCGACCATTTCACGGGGGTCGCCAAGCAAGGCTGTCCGCCATTTTTTTTGTCCATTTTTTTTGTCCGCCATTTTTTCCCCCTTTTCCGGCGGGTGCCTTACCTCCCTTGGGCTGGGCCAGCTGGTGGTCGGCCTGCTCCGTCTCTGCCGCTTGCCAGCTATGCCTCGGCCGGCACAGGGGGCGGAACCACGCATGCGCGGCGCTCCCGGCAGGGAAAGTCCTCGACTTACGACCGGTTGGGTAGTCCTCGACTTACGACCGGTTTAGTCCTCGACTTACGACCGGTTTAGTCCTCGACTTATGATTATGAAAATCAGTGTTGCTACGGTATGCTTGGTCTGTTGGCTTCCATAGTTTCTTATGATGTAATGAAAATAAAAAATGGAGAAATTGTCTATTATGTCTTATTAAGCCTTCTTTGTTACTTATGCAATATAGCTGTCTCATTTCTCCAGTCCCACATTTAGCAGAGAACATACTTGTTGTCACAGGTTCTTGTTTCAGCTATTCAAATAAATAGTTATGAATCCTAACATTAATGTTGTTCTTGTTCTTGCAGGTATAGAATGCCAAGCTAACCAAGCATCAGCTACCTCTGAAGAATGCACTGTTGCATGGGGTGTTTGCAATGTAAGGAATCTACTTTTATACCATTTAAATATATTTAAATACATTTATTATTAGAATTACTAATAATTATTTCTAGTAATAAAAAGATTACTAGAAGTCTTAAGAAGCAAAATATTTAGAACCAGCTTCTAAATTTGGAGGAATGCAGTGAACCTAATAGCATTCTCCTTTGTAACGTAATTGAAACTTATTTACTCTATTGTATTTAGTTGAAACTATTCTATTTATTTATTAATTTTTTTAATGCTGCCCATCTCACTGATATACTGACTCTGGGCAGCTTACAATAAAAAGGTAAAAAAAGATAATACAAAGCAATTAAAATTAAAAGGGTTAAATAGAAAGCTAAAAACTGAGAGGATGGGTAACATAGAGGATGGAGATTTGTATATCAGGCTTTGCCTTGCAATTCCTGGTGATAATTTTTACCCCAAATATGCTGCTGATCTCATCATCCTCTGAAGTAATTCTACAAAGTAAAAATAGAAATAAAAAGATTTATAGCATGCTATTTTCATAACTTTCCCCCTTTTTTTTTTAGCATGCTTTCCATTTTCATTGCATTTCCCGCTGGCTTAAGACTCGACAGGTATGCCCATTAGATAATCGAGAATGGGAGTTTCAGAAGTAAGTATACTTGCCTAAATAATGGAAATATTGTTAACCACAGCATATATCTAATTTCAGCTAGGTGTTTTGATTATAGGTAGAGCTTACATTAAGAGTGTTTTGGCAAGCTGAAATTGGCACTTCCATTTGCTTTAAAGGGATATAGATGAAGTACAACATTGCCACATTTGCTTAAAGGGAAGTGCATGAGCATGTATGAATTAACCCTTTAGGCAGCAAAAAAGTGTCATTGATAAAAGTATAGCATATACTTGTATACAGTATGCAGACTAATATTCAAGATTGCACATATATTTCATTACATAAGTAGAATGATTGAGTACAAGTCCTCAGGTTAAGAATTCCCTGGTTTAAGAATAACCCACAGTTAAGAATGGAGCCTACTGGAGCAAAATTTGAGTTAAATATACAGTGATTCAAGTTAAATAATGGTTCAAGTTCATTATACAATATTACTTATACAATAATATTGTTCCAGCTTACATACACATTTGACTTAAGAGTAGACCTTGGGAATGGTAGAGCTTAAAATGGAGACTATCTGTACTCAGGATTAAGCATCTTTGGAAATAAAGTTAGTTAATCTAAAGTCTGTTAAGATACCAATAACAGTATAAAGTATATTTGTAAACTTAGTTTAATAAATACAGATTTGCAACCAAAGAATGAAGCAGATTTGCAATTACATTAGTAACAGTTTATGGCCAAATGACTGTTAAAACTGATAATGTATCAGTGTTTATTTATTGTAATAAGCAGCAATACAATCTCTGTAACATTGAGAGATTTCTGTTGACCTTAATTAATATATAAAGAATCAATAAAATAGCAGCATCATAAACAAAAGTATCAATAATAGAACTTCAGAGCAGGGTGATAATATTGCTTAAGATTCACAGAGATTTTCAACATTCTGTGTCATGTAACGTAAAGTGTGCAATACATTTCATATCAACTGTGCCCATCAATTAAATATGGTATAAGCATGATGTTTCATTTCTTTTTAAATGGCAGAACTGCCAGCTTGTGCAAAACAGCTGTTAACAAAGCAGTGCATGGATATAGGAGCTATTCAGGATGATTTCCTAATTTGCAGGTGCTATCCCTTAAATCAGGAATATGCAACTTAGTTTGCTCTAGATGTTTTCAACTGTTTCATATCTGTCCCATTAAACATGACCAAGAACAAACATTTGTGACTTTGGCATTCAAAACTTCTGGAAGGTACCAGATTAATCTGCAAGTCAGGACCCCTTCAAATTAAGGTCAACTTCTAGTGATTTCATGGAAATGTTTGTGTAGTTTTCTTACCAACCAGAAGTGATTTACTAACACTTTCTTCTAGTGTGCTTTTTCAAAACCAATTTAGCTAACTTTCCTGCTATTTCCTATTGGTCTCCAATCCAAGTACTAACCAGATTATGCACAGGCCAGGTTATTTGCAGGACCATCTCTCATCCCACTTTGTTAGATAGGCGCACTCCAGGTCCCCTTCCCTTAAATGTTGTCATCTGATGGGACTTCAGGGACATGTCTTTTTTGTGGCTGCCCCAGCCCTTTGGAGTAGTCCCCCCATCTGAGATCTGAGGGATCTTACCCTTTTAACTTTCTGGTAGTCCATGGAGATTGACTTTTCCTTTATGCTAGGATGGGAGTTTTGCTGGGAAGCTGTTTGGCCTGGTGCCAGAAGGAAGGTTTTTTATATATACACATACACACACATACACACTCTTTTAATGGATTATTTTGAACCAATTAAAATCATTACATGAGATAAGCAGTCCTATAAATAAATAAATAAATTCATCACTGTCATAAATTATAAAGCTAAATAACTTCTTTGTAGCTTAGAAAAATGATTGTATTTTGACATGATTGCTGGTTAGTCCTAAAAGGAAAATATTTTTTTTCTAGGTATGGACATTAGCAGGAGAGCCAAGATCCCCAAGTTTATTCTGTCTTAACTTAAGCCTTTCACAGTGCAAGTGGGCTGATTCTGTTATACCATTTTTGTTTTTTCTTAATGCAGTCATTGTGAGTAATAATAAACCTTGTTGGTCTCCTGTTTGAGTTGCTTCTTGAATTTTCATAACTTTAATTATTTTAAAGTCGACGTCAATTCCTTGCAATTACATATTCTGAATAATTATTTGCACATAATCCATAATTTGCATACAGTTGACTAATGCAACCTATAAAAAGCACATGGTGGAAAATGTCCCTTGTGTAAACAAATTGTGTAAATTGTGTAAACAAATTGTGTAAATTGTCCCTTGTGTAAACAACTTGTGGGGTGCCTCAGGGGTCGGTCCTCTCGCCCCTATTGTTCAATATTTATGTGAAGCCGCTGGGAGAGATCATTCGAGGCTTTGGGGTGGAGTTCCATCAGTACGCTGATGATACTCAGCTGTACATCTCCACCCCAGGCCACCCCAACGATGCCCTTGACGTGATGACCCGTTGCCTGGAGGCCGTACGGGTC
>NW_015386533.1:434372-443057 GCF_001527695.2 Protobothrops mucrosquamatus
TTTTTTAAAGATTTTAATAATGACACAGCCATAAATATATTTGGTTTTTAATTGGTTTTATAGGGGAAATGTTTTTTGTGTTGTTTTTTAATATGCTGTGAGCCGCCCTGAGTCCCGTGGGGAGAAGGGCGGCATAGAAGTTAGTGAAATAATAATAATAAATAATAATAAATGCAGTTGTCATCAAATCATAACTTTAAAACTTGTAGAGATCAGCAATAAGAAGCCATTTCTTCTCCATTTCTCACAAAAGGTAAGTATACTAGAACATGTTTCATGATCTACAACAGCAAAATCTATGCTAAATTAACTACATCATTCCTATGGGGAATTAGAGAAGTCCAGTAATGTAGGTTTTTCTAAGTTAAGACAAGATGCACACATAACAATTTCAATAAGCTATGAGCAATTCAGCTTGAATCTGATTGTGGGTTTTTCTGATTTCAGAAATAAATCCAGATTTATAACAGTAATGTTCATACTGCCAAAAGATGATATTAAACTGATTAGAAGTTTATATTTTTCACAACTTCTCAATACCTCTACAAATGAATATACAGCCTGGCTGTAGGAATTTTTAAACTGATTGAATAAGCAAATAGTATAGTGGCATGTAATATCTCACAAACTGGTGAATATAAAATATTTTAATTATTCTGATCCACGGGTATCCAGACTGTGGCGCAGAGCAAAATGTTTGCAGGGCCAAAATTTTAGTAACATTATTTGTACTTGTCCTATATATGCAAAGAATAAGAGGGCACTCAAAAGCTTCTAAACACATATTTAATGCACATTTTATACAAATTTGTATAATTGAGTCTTAAATGTTCATGAATCTCTAATAAAAATAGTTTCATTCCACAATTAAGGTTTTATTTTTTGGGGGGAGGGAGGGTGGATGAATCCAAAAGGGATGAAATCCAATCCCTTATATTTTCAGTTCTTCCAGTATCACTCCTATGCACAACATCTTTTCTCAAGGTCTTCCTTGGGCTTTGGATAGGCTGTTGTTGCTTTATTGGTTGTTCCTATTAACACCAAATGACCTATGAATTATCCAGTAAGTAGTAATTTAGAGTGCCTTAATCTTTTCTGTTACTTATCTGAAACTTGGATCACATACATGTTTTGTCATAATATCAAGTAATGCTAAGCATAAATTAACAGAAAAAGTATGCAGTGTAACTTTTTTTTCTAGGAAAAATTCAAGTTTAGACAAAGGGTCTAGGTCAAACTTGCGACGTCACTTGACATCGCGCGACGTATCGGAGCTTTTTCACCATTGCCTGCAATGGGGTGGGTGCGGTTTCTTCATGTCGCATCCGGCCTGCGGGCCGGCAGTTTGACACCCCTGGTCTAGATAGTTCTTTATAAAAGGAGATATTCTGTAGCTAATGCCACATTTAAAATACTCTTATTAATATTCATGCAAGTAAATTGGGTACCCAAAATTGTGAGGTATGAATGAGTAGCTATGGGAGAGGAAGACCTATGAGATAAGCTGATCCCAAGGTTTTAAATACAAATAGAAGCATTTTAAATTAAGTCTACAAATAGATTGGAGTCCTATGAATTAGTGAATACTACAATAATGTTCAAGCTTTGTTTTTAACAAGCTGCAACTTCTGAACTATTTTTAAAGATAATTCAGAGCACATCTTGTAATAGTTTAAATGGGAAGTCATTAGAGTTACATATATTATATTAGCCTTTAATTATGTTACATTCAAAAGGATGTGAAATCTTTGGTTTCTTCCGGAGCTTAGTTATTTGCTTGTAAATGTTTCATTACCCAAGTTGGTAACATCATCAGTGCTAGTGAGTATGAGATCATCAGTGCTAGTGAGTATGAGTATCCTACCCTGCTAGTGTTGGTGAGGGTGTGGTGGGGGTTTTTTGGTAGTGCCTATCTGGGTTTTGGCTGCTGGAGGGGGTTTTCTGGTCTTTTTGTTTCCTTCTTAACTTTTATTGTCTTTTGAATGGTGTATAAATACGGTTTATTTCTGTGCATCTGTTGATGGCTGATTTATCTGAATGTCAAGCTTCTAGCATTTTGGATTTGGCAGGGACTAGAATGCTTGCAGTTTATTAGCTGAAATTGTGGTTGAGTCCATATGTTATGAGATTAAGGAGATTTCATTGTGTCTTTTTACTGCTGGTTGGTATTCATGGATGTACTTTGCTAGTCTTCTGCCTATTTGTCCTATAGGCCAGCTGTTATAGCCCTTACACTGCATAGTATGTTTTGGTTTACTTAATATGTTTTGGAGATCTTTAATTGGTTTGTGTGTTACAGTGAAGCTTTGTGGTTGTAGTAGTGTGTTGATTGTTTCTGAGATGTTTTTGATGAATGGCCGTGTTACCATTTTGATAGCTTTGTTGGTTGTGCTTGTAGTGAGTTGTGGCAAGCACTTTTTGATAAAGTTAAACCCCTCTTTCCCATACTGTACTACCTTTCAGATATGGGACAGAATTCTTGAGGCTTTTTTAAAAATTAAGTCACAAATGGCAATAATCAATCACATTAAGACACTGGCTAGGTTTGACTCATCAGTTTAAAGTTTTTCTTTCACAAACTGTTTCCTATGTCCTAATACAGTGGTGGCGAACCTATGGCACAGGTGCCAGAGGTGGCACTCAGAGCCCTCTCTGTGGGCACGTGCGCCGTCACCCCAGTCCTAGGCCTTCAGCTGGGTTTTTATAAAACCTTTTCGCTTTAGGCCTCCACTGCCTTGTGCAAAAAGAAAAAGGCTCAATCAGTCAATTTCAACTTCTCAAGGGAAAAAAAAAGATCTTGCAAAGCTGGAATTGATTGATTGAACTTTTTAGTCCCACCCAGTCTGCCGTTACCACCGCAGCCAAGCCCACCGAATGGGCCACGCCCACCCAATGGGCCACACCCATCTGGCACCCGACGATGCATAAGTGGGTTTTGGGTTGCAGTTTGGGCACTCGGTCTCTAAAAGGTTTGCCATCACTGTCCTAATATAATCAATAACTGATAACTTTTCATAAAGTTAAATCAATTTTATGAATACATTATTCGTCAGCTCAGTCTAACATTTACAGTACATAATAGAAGGTGGAGTTGTGGGGGTAGGGTAGGGTGGAATTACTGTAACAGAAGAATACAGAATAACAGAGTTGGAAGGGGCCTTGGAGGTCTTCTAGTCCAACCCCCTGCTCAGGCAGGAAACCCTATACCAGGGATAGGCAACCTTGGCTCTTTTATGACTCGTGGACTAACTCCCAGAATTCCTGAGCCAGCATGGCTCAGCTTAGAAACCTCTCCCTTTCCCCTCAGCATGGCTGGCTCAGGAATTCTGGGAGTTGAGTCCACGAGTCATAAAAGAGCCAAGGTTGCCTACCCCTGCTCTATACCATTTCAGACAAATGTTTCTCCTATTTCTTCTTAAAAACTTCCAGTGTTGGAGCACTCACAACTTCTGGAGGCAAGTCCTTCCACTGATTAATTGTTCAAACTGTCAGGAAATTTCTCCTTAGTTCTAGGTTGCTTCTCTCCTTTAGTTTCTACCCATTGCTTCTTGTCCTACCCTCAGGTCCTTTGGAAAATAGATTGACTCACTCTTCTTTGTGGCAACTCCTTAGATATTGGAACACTGCTATCATGTCACCCTTAAGATCTCTTCATAGGATCTCCACTCTCTTAATCCTTGTACTTGACTTCTGGAGTGTTTAAATATAGCAATATCTAAGTGATAAAGCTCCCACCCAGGCAGGTAGTTTTTCTTTAGAAATGAAATATCACTCATCTGAAATTTGGATGGAGTGAAAAAGCAGATTTTCCCAGTCTGATGAAGCATAAAGATAACTGGCTTAGATATTTTTGGATTGTGTGACTATTGCTAGAACAAACCTAACAGTGGGATAACAAAAATGAAATGTTTTTATTTTATTAAAAAATAAACTATGTAAGGCATAGATCCGTAGACCAAAACTAATAATCATGCAGTTGTAAACAGATATAAGAGCAAAAATAAGTACAGTATCTACAACTGAGCAAAACAGCACTGAAAAGAAATAAAATAACTCTGACATATTTTTTCTGCCCCTTTATCTCATTGGTTCCATTTCTGTCATGGCTTTTAAGAGCCTGTATCTTAGGTCCAATAAGGAAAAATGTGTTTATACATCCTTTGAGACATGCCACATACTTTGAATTGTTTCTAAGAATTTAATAAAACACCTGTTAAAAATTACTATAAAACATAAAAAATAAAGTGGAGAAAAGAAACGATACCAACCACCTTTTCAATAATGCTTGTTGTACTTCTATTTATTATTGATATTGTTATTTGTTTCTCACTTTGAAAGATGATTATCTTAAAAGGTGAATTAGAAATAATTGTAATAAAAAAATAGATTTTAGAACTGTATGCTAAAAAATACCCCACCTTTAGTGTAGAATTAAATGGTTAACTAACTAATCCAACAAAAACATTAAATATAAATGAATAATATCACTGCTTCCCATTTTGAATCCCAAACTGATTAACAACTTTGGACTTGCTGACCTTGGATGAGTTGCCAGATTATGGCCATTCTTCCTCAAGGGCTGGGAACCTTCTATTCAGGTAACAGTCCCTTAGCACAGTGGTTCTCAACCTTTTTAATGCCGCGACCCCAACTGGTCGTAAGTCAAGGACTAAAACCGGTCATAAGTTGAGGACTAAACCGGTTGTAAGTCGAGGACTACCCAACTGGTCGTAAGTCGAGGACTTTCCCTGCCCGGGAGTGCTGCGCATGCGTGGTTCTGCCCCCTGCGCCAGCAGAGGCGTAGCTGGCAAGCGGCAAAGACAGAGCAGGCCGACCACCAGCTGGCCCAGCCCAAGGGAGGTAAGGCACCCGCCGGAAAAGGGGAAAAAATGGCGGACAAAAAAAAGGCGGACAAAAAAAATGGCGGACAGCCTTGCTTGGCGACCCCCGTGAAATGGTCGATCGACCCCAAATGGGGTCCCGACCCACAGGTTGAGAACCACTGCCTTAGCAGGTAATGGGCCTTTCCTTCAGTACCTCGCCATGTGCTTCTATAATGTCCTTTTCCTTCTACACATGCAAAGGAATGAAAAGATTGGCCCTCAACCGAAGAGAATATTTATAGCTCAGGGTTGAACTGTGGGGTCCTGAGCATGATTGTTTTCTTGAGATATTTCGTTACCAAACTAGGTACCTAGTTTGGTAATGAAACATCTGCAAGGAAACAACCTCAGAGAGCACCAAGGACCCCACAGACTGGTCTTCATTCAGTAGTCATCTTTTTGCTTTCAGGTGAAGACCTTGTGTGGTTGTGTTCACACAGTATACTTTCTTTAGTTAATTATCCTTTTACTAATGATAATTTTCTGAATTAGCATGATACATTAAACTATATTATTTAGCACGCTGACTTAAAAGTTTTTGGCTAGTTCAGTGTGCTACATACTTTTTGAATTGACATGTCACGCACCCACAGCAGATATGTTCAAACAATACATTGAGCCACATTTCAGCAAACATGTTGCATGAGCACAGGCAGTACAGTATTGCTTCTGCATGCAAACCCAGACAATTGGAATAACCGATCAAGCTAAATTTATTTTAATCAGAGATAAACATGCCATGAGAATTAATCATACAGAAATTCCTTTTCAGCATTAACTTTTAGTCATCCATCTGTCTTTTGGTAAAGGTTATTTTTAAGCTGCATTCACACAACTTGCTATATCATCAATCATTGTTAACAAACAATCTGTTCTAGGATATAATGTGAATGGGGTTATGCTAAAGCATAATGTTGTATATTTTTAATATAGCTATTATAAAAAATAAATGTGATTTTGATTTTTGGCACTTGAATAAGCTTTATAGGTAAAGCCTTGATTAGCCAAATTCAAAGTAGGGAGTCATCAGTTAAATACAACCTTCAGAAATCCTGATTTTACATTTATATTAAACTGCAACAATACTGACATCAGTAGATGATTTTGTAACATTCCATGATTGTTACTGCTCTAACTTTTGCAACTAATTCGCTCTGTTGCTATGGAGTAAAGGATATTTATTCAATCTACCCCTGTCTGCATTGCTGCAACATTTTATTACTTGCTGGTTCTTTCTTTACAAAAGTAGATAGTTTATTCCGTCTCCACAGGCTTAAAAATTAACTCATGCTGATATATTGGTTTCCATACACATATGGGTGTATACATTTAACATTTCATGCTTTTCTTTTTTTATATAAAATGAAATCTCTATAATGGGGCAGAGTAGGAAAAAAATTAAAATCCAAATTAAATTACATTTTTTGAAGAAAATAACTATATATATGGTAACCTAAATGAAAACTACAAACATTAAATAAAAAACCTCAAACAATTTCAAATTGTGAAATATAGAAACCATGGAGAAAAAGCAAGGTTAACATTTTTAAAAGGGGGTTTGACTAGAAAATTCTAAAGCTTGGGAAATGTCCTCCCACCTGTGTATTAGCCAAATACTAGTAAGGCAGGGGTCCCCAACCCCTGATCCGTGGATTGGCACCAGGCCACGGCATGCCAGAAACTGGGCTGCACAAACAAGCCTCATCAGTGGGATGGAGGTAACACAAGAAACCACGCCCCTCCAGTCCGTGGAAAAACCTCTCCATGGAACCACTCCCTTGTGCCCAAAAGTTTGGGGGCCACTATAGTAAGGAATAAATCATGCCCCGACACCAGGGCAAATCTCAAGAGGTTTTGCAGCTGCTTGTGGCTTAACTGCCCCATAGGGAGTTACCAATTTAAAGTATTGCCTTTTAGACTGCAGGGTGCCCCTGCCGTATTTATGCAGCTCATAAACGAGGTGCTACATGAGCATTTATACAAGGAGGTTTTTATGTACCTGGATGATATCCTCATCTTCACAGACTATGGACGAACATGTGAAACTCGTATGACAGGTGCTGAAAAAAATGTTGGATGCTAAGCACAGACGAAGCGATCCATCTTTTTTTTCTTTAAATAACACTGGGGCTCCCACCTGAGATTTGACCGGCTCAATAAAACCTCTTGCTAGGTTCTTGTTCACATACTGCTGCAGTTCATCCATTTCGAGGGGGGTCAGGGTGTACATCCTCGGCCGTGGGAGTTTAGCTCCCGGTAACAGTTCCATGGTGCAACCATTGGGCCGATGGGGAGGCAGAATGTCGCATTCTTTCTCACTAAACACCTCCGCTAGATCTCGGTATTTCCTGGGGATGAGTGGCTCACCTGGTTGAGACAGGGTAGTTATCTTTGCTAACTTGGTGGGTAGCCTGGACTCTCCAGTAAGGTTGGTCAAATTAAGGGGGGGCTTGGGTCATATATGTAATCTCACAGTCCTCATTCCTTTTTCCCACCAAATAAATGGTTTCAATTTGTCCAATCAGGCTAGCCCTAGAATCACAGCCTCAGTCATCTTCGGAGCCACCATAAAGCGAATTAACTCCCGACGTCCACCTATTTCTAAGCATATTGGCTCAGTCAATTGTGTGACTAAAGTTCCTCCCAGTAAAGAACCATCAGCTTGCTCAAATCTCATGGGTTTAGAGAGCAACTTTGCTCGTATACCCATTTCAAGGGCAAATGGCAAGCTAATAACGCACCGAGAGCACCCCGAGTCCACTAGCACTTTCAAATTTTATTTTTATTTATTTATTTATTTAATTGAATTTTTACCCCGCCCTTCTCCTTGCGGACTCAGGGCGGCTGACAGCCTGATAAAAACAAATACAAAAAATACCCCAATACTATCGTTAAAAAACATAATTAAAATGAAATATTTAAATTTGGCCTTTGTAATTTAAATTTGTTTTTAAAATCCTGCTAAAAATTTCCCCTTAGGCCAGTCCTGCTAGTTGAAATAGCCATGTCTTAAGGGCGCGGCGGAAGGAAGGGAGATCCGGGATCACCCGGATCTCTGGGGGTAGTTCGTTCCAGAGGGTGGGAGCTCCCACCGAGAAGGCCCTCCCCCTGGCAGTCGCCAGCCGGCACTGTCTGGCTGACGGCACCCTGAGGAGACCCACTCTGTGGGAGCGTACCGGCCGATGGGAGGTAATCTGAGGCAGAAGGCGGTCTCGGAGATATCCAGGTCCGATGCCATGGAGCGCTTTGAAGGTGATAATCAGCACTTTGAAGCGCACCCGGAAAGCCACCGGCAGCCAGTGCAGCTCGCGCAGTAACGGCGTTACATGGGAGCGACGAGTCCCTCCCAACACCGCCCGCGCGGCCGCATTCTGGACTAGCTGGAGCCTCCGAGTGCTCCTCAAGGGAAGCCCCATGTAGAGAGCATTGCAGTAGTCCAGGCGGGAGGTGACGAGGGCATGGGTGACTGTGCGCAAGGCGTCCCGGTCCAGAAAAGGCCGCAACTGGTAGATCAGGCGTACCTGATAAAACGCCCCCGTGGTCACGGCCGACAACTGGTCTTCCAGTGTCAGCCGTGGATCCAGGAGGACCCCCAGATTGCGCACCCTCTCCGAGGGAGCCAAAATTTCGCCCCCTATAGTCAGCGACGGAGTCAGCTGACTATGCCGAGGCGCCGGCAGCCACAGCCACTCGGTCTTGGAAGGGTTGAGCCTGAGTCTGTTCCTCCCCATCCAGACCCTTACGGCCTCCAGGCATCGGGCCATCACGTCAAGGGCATCATTGGGGTGGCCTGGGGTGGAAA
>NW_015386533.1:443441-466143 GCF_001527695.2 Protobothrops mucrosquamatus
TCACCACCGCCTCCTTTAAGGCCACGGGGAAGGCGCCCTCCCGTAAAGAAGCGTTTATAATTCCCTGGAGCCAGGCTCGTGTACCCTCCCGGGCCGCCAGTACCAGCCAGGAGGGGCACGGATCCAGTAAACATGTGGTTGCATTCAGCCTCCCCAGGATCCTGTCCACGTCCTCGGGAGCCACAGAGTCAAACTCCTCTGCCAAGCTCATAGTCCCTAAGACTGTGTACCAGTCTTAGGGACTATGAGCTTGGCAGTGAGAGAAAAAAGTGGAATGGGTCGACTCACCATCAGGTCATTCTCCCATTCGTCATCACTGTCATAGGAGGGCAGAGTGGTGGCAGGTCCAGCTTGGGCCTCGGCACTCTCCTGCGTGGGCGATGTGACTTGAGCAGCGGGTTCTTGCGTGATCCAGTTTGACCTCTCTTTCGCTGGCTGCTGGGCTGGTTTCTTTCTTGCCGGTGGTCCCGATCTACTTTGCTGTTGGGGGTATGGGACCAGGCAACTTGCCACCCTGTGTCCTTGCTGCCCACATCTGAAGCACTTGATCAGCAGACCGGCAGGTGGCCTGGGGGTTTCTGCGGCCGTGATGGCTGGAAACTTTCAGGAGGGTGGCCACCTGGTCTGGTCTGGTTTCTGCCCAGCTTCCTGAGGTGATGGCTTTTTATAACGGGCAAGCTCGACGTCTAACCTTACTGCCGCCTGATACCACTCCTGCAATAGGTTAGGGACAACTCAATAGATGCAGGCCTGGGAAAGGTGATCATCTATTGCAATGCTCTCTACATGGGGCTCCCCTTGAGGTGCACCCGGAGGCTCCAGCTAGTTTAGAATGCGGCTGCGCAGGGGATTTTGGGGGCCTCTAGATGCTCCCATGTAACACCTCTCCTGCGCGAGCTGCACTGGCTGCCGGTGGCCTTCCGGGTGCGCTTCAAGGTGTTAGTAACAACTTTTAAAGCACTCCATGGCAATGGACCTAGGTATTTGCAAGACCGCCTCCTACCAAACACCTCCCTTCGACCAGTCCGCTCCCACAGAGAGGNCGCCGAGCCCTGAAGGCCCATCTATTCCGTGCGGCCGGCCTGGCGTAGTTTGATTATGTTTTAGTGGGGGTTTTTGTATGGGGTGTTTTTAGAACAGGCCTGTTATTTAATTTGATTTTAGAACAGAAACTATTTATTTATTATTGTGGTTTTTAGTATCGCCTGTTCACCGCCCTGAGTCCCGTAAGGGAGATAGGGCAGTATATAAATTTAATAAATAAAATAAATTAAATAAAATAAATAAAATCTAGTCCTTCCTTGAAGTGATGAACTAGAGACTGCTCAGGCCACCTCTCTATTCCCAACGGTTGCTGGCCTCCCAGCTGTGGTTGTTGCACCCCCAATGGCTGCTGACCTCCCTATGGTGGCTGCGGCATCCCCAGTTGCTGAAGATCCCCCAGCGGTTGTTGTACATTCAGGGGCTGTTGCCACCCCCACTGCTGCTGTGCTCCCAACGGCTACTGACCTCCTGGCGGCTGTGGCATCCATAGTTGTTGTAGGCCCCCCAGTGGTCCTAGTGGCAGCAGCTGTGGCATCCCCAGCTGCTGCAGGCCCCCCAGTGGTTGCTGCACATTCAGGGGCTGTTGCCAACCCCACTGCTGCTGAGCTCCCAACAGCTGCTGACCTCCAGGCGGTAGTTGCTGTGGCATCCCCAGGTGCTGCAGGCTCCCCAGCAGTTGTTGTACATTCAGGGGCTGGTGCCAGCCTCACTGCTGCTGCGCTTCCACCTGTTGCTGACTCCCAGTGGTGGTGGCTGCGTCATCCCCAATTGCTACAGGGGCCCCAACAGTTGTGATGCGCAGGGCTATATGACGGATAGTCGCGACGGTCAGGGCTTTTACGGTACCTGTGACAATCAGGACTTCAGCTGCTCCCGACGGTGGCTCGGGCTCTTGTGTTGTAAATGGCGCTCTGGAGTTCTGGAGGAGCAACGACGTCACATAGCTGTGCACATCACTGTCAGCACCACCGAGACCTACGCAGGAGGGAGACTCAGATGTGAATGTTCAACAAGGTACAATGCAACAGCTGCACAATCTGTTGGCAGGGCAGCAACAGGTGGGAGCGCCGCAACCGTTGGGGCCCCTGCAGCAACTGGGGATGCCACAGCCACCACCGCTGGGAGGTTAGCTCCTGAATGTGCAGCAACTGCTGGGGGGTCTGCAGCAGCTGGGGATGAATATATAAAAATTGCTTGTCTTTTGTTTGGTGGGGGGTGATGACAGCAAAGTCATGTTAGGCATTTTCCAAATTTTTGACATGCCAAGCCCAAAAGGTTCACCACCACTGCCCTAAAATCAGGGAGAAGTGAAGACTCTTAAAGAAGAGACTCATCTGGATAATACTGTTTATTGGGGCCCATATTAATTTGCTTTCCAGTAGCATATCATATTGATGTGATTATTTTGGCGATTGTCATGCCAATTATTAGAAATAGGGAGTATGGTTCCCCTCATTGTCCTGAACCTTTCAGCAGTTTTCTGTACCCTTGACAACAGCATAATTCTCATTTAACTAGCAGGGCTGGGCTTTGAAGCTACGGCTTTGCTATGTGTTCTGGGATTTTATCTAAAAGGTGGTACTGTTTAATATCTAGATTAAATTGCAAAGTGACTATTGTTCTATCTGTGCCAGCATGGTTAATTTGTGCCAACAATCTAAGAACACGACAAGACCTCTTCCTACCAAAATACATTTCTGCCTTCACACATGCATTTACAGTACCATAATATTGTGCAGTTGTTTTAATTAGATTTTACAATACATCAAGTGCAACTTCCAAGCACTTTTCAAGGGTAGTCCTATTTAGAATGCATTGCAACAATCAAGCTGGATGTCAGCAAGAGGTTACACTATAGCTGAATGGTTAAGGAAGTGACAAGCTGGTGTAGTAAACATAATTGTAAAAAGACAATTCCCATGGTATCTGCCACTTACAAATCAAAGTACAACTGAGGATCAAAAAACTCTCCCAGACTGAAAAATTACTTTTTCAGGGAGAGCCAAACAGGCCGAACAGCCCTGGGTCCAGCCATGGATCTATTTGGAGATTGCTCCAAGTCCAGTTTCCTATTTATTTATAACATTTTCATTTTGTCTGGATGTTATGTCATCCAGCCCATTATTAAATTAAATTGTGGTACCACGTTCAAGGTTTGCAAGTGAGTATTGTAAAGAAAAAATAAATGAGGACATCTAACTAAGTGAATAAGCATTCCTCTCTATGTGTATTATTTTTATCCTGTATATAGTATACAAAACATGGCTGAAACGTCATATGATTAGGGCAAAGTGGATGTTGCTTGGACTATGGATCATACAGAAATTTCTTTCCCTGGTCCTTCAGAGAAGAGAACATACATTTGTCCCCATTACAGCTCTCCCCAAGTAACATCATGGGAAGCTGATCTGTTTAATTCCTTTCCTTCAATTGTTGGTACTCAGAATTACAGTATGATAAAATTTATTTAGAAAGGACTTGGGAATGATGCTTATCATTCACATTGTAATGCAGTAAATCTCACTGAATGTATTCACTTTTCCATAGATATAGCTAGATATGATTCACAGTTTAAACTGATGATTACCCAAACACCTCAAATTCAGTATTGGACTGACTGCTGTTCATGGCTCCAAATTCAGACAATGCAGTTCTCTTTTCTGCAGTCAGAAAACTCCCCACTAGGCTGGCTTGCTTTCCCTCTGACTTTGTCATATATACTTAGCGATGCTGTTTGATGCTATTTCTTCATTGCATCACTTTGGAAGTCTGGTTGCTACGGCAACTGAGCACAGCCTTAATAATCTGTAGTCTCCCTTTTACATGTAGATCTTATTCTAGATACTTCATATATCCACTGCGATATTCATTTCATTAATTAGCATTATTTTAAAAAACACAGATTTGGAGTGGCCATCTAATTCAGGAAAGTGTCTTGTAGTACTAGCCTAACATAAAAGGGCTCATAATTTGTTATAAATTAGAAATGAATGGAAACAATTTAACACTGGTACAACCCTGGGTCCAGCCCTGGATCTATTAAGCAGATCATAGTTAAGCAAACCATGTACATGTGAACATATATATGTGTAGCACTACCCCCGAAAGGACCGCTGGAGTCTGGGTTCTCCTGGCTCTCTTGGACTGGCTACTGGTCCACAGTGGTCCCTCACTTAGACATCTGTGCTTGGCTGGAACAGGTGATGGGGTGGTGCTCAGTCTCTGTCAGCAGGCAGGTCATGTAATGGGATGAGGGTCAGTTGCTCTTAGGGGGCAGGTCACGTGCAGGGAAAGTGTTCAGATGGCTGGTCAGCTCTTCTTCTTCTTCTTCTTCTTCTTCTTCTTCTTCTTCTTCTTCTTCTTCTTCTTCTTCTTCTTCTTCTTCTTCTTCTTCTTCTTCTTCTTCTTCTTCTTCTTCTTCTTCTTCTTCTTCTTCTCTCTCTCTCTCTCTCTCTCTCAGGCTTGCCCCACAGAAACCTCTCCTCTTCTATCTCCTTCTCTCCCTCAGGCTTGCCCCACAGAAGCCTCCCATATCCTACCCCTTTCTCTCCCTGAGGCTTGCCCCACAGAACCCTCCCATATCCTATCCCCCTTTTTTCCTCAGGCTTGCCCCACAGAAGCCTCCCATATCCTACCCCCTTCTCTCCTTCAGGCTTGCCCCACAGAAGCCTCCCATATCCTATCCCCTTCTCTCCCTCAGGCTTGCCCCACAGAAGCCTCCCATATCCTATCCCCTTCTCTCCCTCAGGCTTGCCCCACAGAAGCCTCCCATATCCTATCCCCTTCTCTCCCTCATGCTTGCCCCTAGCAGTGAGTACTGCCTCTTCTGTGTTGTGGCCCAGAGTATCATATGTCAGTCTCCTAAGAGGATGTATTGCACATTTTGGTCTTTGTACCTTTGGTTCAGCTATAATGAATGAGTCATCCTCTCAAGACTCTCACACCCAAAGGTTTCTGGGGCTGGAGGCCCATTCTCTGGTTTTAGCTGTTGTGAGGCAGGTGGAAGAATTGAGACTTTCTCCACAGGCTGCTCCAACCCAGGAGCCTCTGGAGCTGGTGGCACTCTCTCCAGTTCTGGCAGCTGCTCAGACTGCTCATCAGCCTTCCACTCGGGTTCTCTAAGAACTTCTTCCCATTCCCAAGCTCTAGGTACAAACTCAGGGGCATCTGGCCTGAGCTGCTTAGGCCCCATCTCAATGCCTGATGTAGGGGGAGCTGTTGCAATGTTTTCCAATGACCACAAACAGTTCATACAGCCCTCTTCCTCTTCTCCTTCCATGGATTGAGCAGGTTGTGCTCGAGTCACTGATCTCCTCCTTGTTGAGCAGGGTTCAGTTGCTTTTGGAGCAGATGGCTGAGAGGCTCATATTGCCTCAGTTAAAGGCAATAGATCAGACATGTCAAACACAAGGCCTGGGGGCCATATGCGGCCTGCGAAGTGGTTTCATGTGGCCCGCGAAGCCATCCTGGAAAGTGAGGGAATGGTCCCCGCTGCCTTGGCCCTGGCCCAGGCCAGTTGGGAGCCATTGTACAATTTTGTGGTGGCCATCTATGCTGAAATGCATTCAGTCTTAGCTCCATAAGGCCGTCCAGAAACAGCAAGGAACCAGCCCCTGTCGCATTGGCCCTGCCCCCTGGGTGCATGCTGGGGAGGTGTCACCCTTTGTGAGGAATGAAGAAATGCACCATGCCTTGGCGCTTGCCCCAGTCCCACCTCCTTCTGCCAGAGACCCTCAGATCTGTCCCACTCCTGCCCAGGCCCCCACAGGCACCCTTGACGCGAACGATGCCCACCCTGTAGGCCACACCCACTCCATCCACGCCCACCCAGTAGGCCGCACCCACCCTGGCCACACCCACCCAGCCCCCCAAGGGCAACCGCAATGCTGATGTGGCCCTCAATGAAATTGAGTTTGACACCCCTGCAATAGATGATTTTGGTGCCATGCTTTCAGAGGCCCTGAGCTCCCTTCCAGTCAAATCCGGTACACTGGCAATCCATGTAGCTTCTCACTGATGAATATATGGCTGAGAACCCCATCGATCTGCCAGTTTATGCTTCCCAGGAATGCCCATATTTCTCAATAATACCCAATCGCCAGGTTGCAAATCTTGAACTCTCACCTTCAGGTCATAATTCCTCCTGTTTCTCTGTTCTCGAACCTCTGAAACTGCTAGAGCCTTCTCATGTGCCATCTTCAGATTCCTCTTCAACCTGTCCACATAATTGCAGTGTGAATTAAATGAGGTTTCATCCATTGAGATGCCAAATGCTATATCTACCATCAGTCAAGCCTCCCTGCCAAACATCAGTCGATATGGAGAATACCCCGTCGCATCATTTTTTGTGCTATTATATGCATGCATAATGGTAGAAATGTGTTGTGTTCAATGTTGCTTCTTCTCTGCAGTCAGCGTCCCTAACATGTCAAGAAGAGTATGATTGAACCTCTCAGGCTATGGGTCTCCTTGTGGGTGATAAGGAGTGGTGCATGACTTCTGAATGCCCAGCATGTCCAACAGTTGTTTGACAAGCTTGCTTTTGAAATCTCTGCCTTGATTGGAATGTATGCACTGAGGTAGCCCATAGTGTACAAAGAACTTTTCTACAAGTATCTTGGCTATCGTAGTGGCACGCTGATCCTTTGTTGGGAAGGCTTGTCCATAGTGAGTGAAATGATCAGTCACAACCAATACATTGTCCACTTGTATTTGGTTCCAGACAGAGGAAGTCAATGCAAACTAGATCCATGGGCCCATGACTTTGCAGGTGGCCCATTGGTGCGGCCCTGGACATTACGGTCTTTCTTTGGATATAGCGCAGGTAGGCTCAGCAATAGTCTCCAACCTCCATTTTCATACAAGGCCAGTACAACCGATCCCTCACTAATTTGAAGGTCTTCTCTGGCTCCAGATGTCCATACTCATCATGCAGCGCAATCAGCACCGCTTCCTTATGTTTTTCTGGGAGCAACAGTTGCCACTTTTCCTCTGACCCATCCAAAGGGCCCTTCCGATAAACCACACCTCCCCGGAGCAGTAACCAGTCCCACTCTTTATACATCAACTGAGCTCCTCTCAGTGAGTCAGTTAACAGGGCCTCTCGCTGACCATTTCTCAAGGCTCTTGCAGACATGCCACAAAGGGGGTCTTCCACCTGATCCCTCTTCAAGTCTTTCTTGGTCAAAACAGGCATACCCTCCTCTCTAACGTGAATGGGATTGCAGTACAGCTTAGGAACACCTGCAGTAGTGACTCCTACTGCTTCTGCCCCAATTGCTCCTCGAACTCAGTGTTAGACCACCTGATACAGAGCTTGAATACCATTAGGGGTCAATCAGATCCATTCTCCAACATGTGCTTTAGGACTGTAAGGTCTCCTCAACAGGGCATCTGCATCTGCATCCCTGTTCCTCACACCCTATCGGTACCTCAGGCTGAACCTAAACCTGGAGAAGGCAGCTAGCCGCTGATGCCCCGTGGCATTGAGTTTGGCTGTTGTGAGCAGGTAGGTGAGTGGGTTATTGTCTGTCCGCTCCATATAGGTAATCCTTTAACTTATCTACTACTGCCCACTTAAGTGCCAGGTACGCTTGTGGGTGGGATAGTTCTTTTCAGCTGAACTGAGGCCCCTGCTAATGTATGCAATGGGTTTCAGGTGTTTATCATGTACCTGATACAGTATCCCCCCAAGACCATCCCAACTAGCATCAACATGTAGTTCATATGGGCGGTTAGGGTCTGCGTAGGCCAAGATGGGGGCATTCATGAGTCTCCTCTTCAGTTGGTCAAAGGCCTGCTCACACTGCTCAGTCCACTCTCCCTAAATGGATTCTCGAGACTTCCTGGGTCCCTTATTCTGATGGACCTGGTTCGAACAATCAAACACATCCTCTACCTCTTCATTCTTCAACAGATCATTGAGAGGACAGGTTATCTTTGCAAACCCTTCAACAAACCTCTGATAATATGAGCAGAACCCTAGAAACAATTGCAGTTCAGCCACATTTTGGGGTCTGGGCCAAGAAGTGACAGCCTCAAGCTTTGTGGTATCAGTTGATATCTCTTCTATAGAGACAACATGACCCAGATATGTGACAGACGGTTGGTAAAATTGGCATTTCTCTAATAACAGCTTCAATCCTTCATGGAGCCTAGTCAGAACCTTCACCAAGTGCTCCTTATGTTGTTCAAGAGTCTCACCAAAGACAATGATATCATCTACTGTAGATAGACTAGTACCTCTATGAAATTCATGCCTCCCACAGTCCACTCCATGAGTCTCTGAAAGGTTGCCGGGCCCCCTAATAGCCCTTGAGGCATTCAATTAAATTCATAGAACCTCAAGGGGCAGATGAAAGCAGTTTTCTCTCTATCATCTGGATGCATGGGAATCTGGTGATAGCCACTCCTCAAATCCAGCACACTAAACCACTTTGCTCCTGATAAACAATGCAGTGCATCTTTGATTCGAGGAGTTGTGTACTGATCTGGAATGGTCTTCCTATTGAGGGTACGGTAATCTATACACATTCTCAGGGACCCATTCTTCTTCTAGACTACCACTATGGGAGAGGCGTAGGGACTTCGAAATTCTCCGATGATCCCAGTCCTCTTCAATTCCACTAAATGCTCATCTAACTCACTTAAGGGAATCCGCCGAGACCTCTCTTGGAAAGGCTTATCTTCTTGTAGATGGATTATATGTTGAGCACTCTTAGCGCATCCCACGTCAAATTCATCTTTCGAGAAGAGATGTTGCCACCTCCAAAGCTGGTCTCTAGCCCTTTCTCACCATTCTTGGAAAAGCTGTGGGCTCTTCAGATAGAACTGATCTGTTGAAATCTCAGCCTCAGTCTTTTTCCTAATATCAGGCAGTACAATTGGGGTGGCTGGGCTCACTTGTCCCAACAACATCCGGTGCTTCAATCTCACAGAAAAGTTGGTAATATTCCAGACTCCAACCAAGATCCATCCTCTGGCCTGCTGCAGGGCCTTTATGGAGACTATCTCCACTCCAACATTCTGTCTTCTGAGGTCAGATTCAAGGATGAGATAGGGCCCAGGTTGCTTCCAGCCTAGTCTGACAGAGGCCTGTAGACACACCACCTCCCCTGGTTATAGTACTATCTTCACTTGGTCCAATTTCCATAGTCGGCCCACATCCTCTGCAGGGGCCTGTTGCTCTCAAATCAGAGGTCGGTATGTTGCCTGCAGTGCAGGATGAACATCTTCTATATACCGAGTCATTTCCTATTGGGACAATTGGAGTGAGCAAACGCCTAAATTGGTGTTTGTCCCCACAATCAGTGAGCCCTGGCTAGCTCCTGGGAGGTGGGTACAGATAATGGCCAGGGTGTTGAAGGTTTCAGTGTATCCAACAACTGGGGACCCAAATGTTAGCTGGATAGGTAGATACCCATTGTATGGGAACTTCTCTGTTCCAATGCCCCAAATCATCAAATCGCCCAACTTTTGTATGGGTATATGCGTCAGGTGCCTGTCATAGAAATCCCGGTACAGCAGGGGTGTCAAACTGCCAGCACACGGGCCGGATGCATCATAGCGAAACTATGCCCACCCCATTGTCAGCAATGGCAAAAAAGTCACGATACGTTGCGACACGTCACGTGACGTTGTGAGTTTGACACCCCTGTGGTACAGTAATGTCACTTGCACACCTGAGTCCAAGAGGGCCCTCGTGTAGATGCCTTCCACTTGTACCAGCACCTTTGAAGAAGGGCCCATCAAATGTTTAGGGATTTTGGCAATGAGAGACACAGCATTTGGTCAGACAGCCCATGCTTGAGTCCTCAAAGGCTGTTGCTGAAGTCTTGTCATTTTGATCTCTGTGGGCCCTAAGATATGGGAGTTCCTCGCTAAGAGAGATGCTCCTATCACTCCTATCACTGAGGGGGGCTTTGGGGGAACTCTGTTCACGACGGGTGACACCCAAGGCTGCCCTTGGTCACCCCTTTGACTGGAACTAGCTAGTAGAAGCGGCCTATTTAAATATTTATTTTTAATCATTTTCTTAAATTTTGTATGTTGTATTGTATTAAGTTGTTTTTAAACTGGCTGTAAGCCGCCCTGAGTCCTTCGGGAGAAGGGCGGGGTATAAATATAATAAAATTCAAATTCAAATTCAAATATTGCTGGGCACCCAATTGGTTCCCTCACTGGGGCCTCTCTGTAGTTTCCCAACTGGGCCGAATTTTGTGGTTTTCGCAGCTTTGCACAAATATGCCTGTAATGCTCTGCACCCCACAGTTATAACAGATCACTGGCCTTGCCAACTTGTCAACTGAAGTGAAAGAGCCCATTCCTCCACTGACTAGCCTAGTCAGACCTCCATTCAAAGGTGAACCACCCATTGCCGTCCATGAGGCCATCATATTGGTCAAGTTGGATATTTGAGTTTGAATAGTGGTGAGCCAGGCATCATTACCTCCAGTTTTCCTCACTCCCGTGCCTGAGGGCCATTCTGGTGGCAAATCGGCTGTAGCCTCTTTGGCCTCCTCCACCACTTCTGTTGCCCTAACTCTCCTTATGAGCTCATGATACCCCCAGATGTTCCCTTTGGCTTCAGTCTTTATTTGATTCCAGACTGGAATCAAAGCACCCCATGAAAGTTGCTCCATCCTGGCCCATTCTACTTCAGCTGGATCCATCCCCTCCCTTTCCACAATGTGACATAGTAACTTGTTCAATCATCTTATGTACTCATACAATCTTTCACCTCTCTTCTGGTACATTTGCTCAAACCGAAACAGTAGGCTAGAAACTGTTTCGGCGGATCCAAATTCATCACGCAGTAAACAGAGGTAATCATGTATGGTAAAATGCCCTTGCTGAGTGTCAGGCTTCTAATGGCTTCTGCAGCGGGACTCTTTAGGCTCTCTCTGACCCTCTGTTTCTTTTGAGCATCTGATACATCCCATTCTTCAATAGTCTGTACTGCCTGCTCCATCCAGATTTCGTATTCTACTTCCCCCTGTGGCACTGGTTGTATCCCTGAAAAGATACATAGTTTCTTGTACCCAGCCCCAGCGCAGTGGTTGCCAGTCAGGGTTTGGATGGGTGTCAGGTTCCCCATGGCCTGGGCAGGTTCTGCCTCTGCTTCTCCTATGGTAATCAAAATACGTATCTCCTCTTGGGGGCCCAATGTCTTTGCTGAAGGTGTGGCGCATGGGGTTGGGTGTATCACCCTTGCCCTGGTGTCCTCAGTCAATTGAAAGCTCTCAACCCCAAAGTATTCTGGAAGCGTTTTCTTCCACTCCAATAGCTCATAAGAGTGAGAGGAGTCCCGGTCCACTTTTGTGTCTATCATGTATACCCTCTGGTCAGGGACAAGGGCCCTCACTGCCTGTAGAATTCACATTTCTGATCAAGCATCCTCAGGGATGTCAACTGCTACGCTCAACTTTACCTCACTGTTCTGGTCCTTACACCACTTAGTGAGAGTGGTGGAGTCCATTTTGCTGATTTGGCTCATGTCTCTGGATGGGACCACCACCCCTTTCTGGAGTAGGACAGAAGGAAATCCCAGATGAGCCCCCACTTGTAGCGCTACCCCTGAAAGGGCTGCTGGAGTCCGGGTTCTCCTGGTCCTCTTGGGCTGGCTGCCGGTCCACAGTGGTCCCTCACTTAGGTACCTTTGCTTGGCTGAAATACATGATGAGGTGGTGGTCAGTCGTTCGGCAGACAGGTCATGTGATGGGGTGGTGCTCAATCTCTCTTAGCAGGCAGGTCACGTGCAGGAAAAGTGTTCGGGTGGCTGGTCAGCTCTTCTTCTTCTTCTTCTTCTTCTTCTTCTTCTTCTTCTTCTTCTTCTTCTTCTTCTTCTTCTTCTTCTTCTTCTTCTTCTTCTTCTCCTCCTCCTCCTCCTCCTCCTCCTCCTCCTCCTCCCTCTCTCTCTCTCTCTCTCTCTCTCTCTCTCAGGCTTGCCCCACAGAAGCCTCCCATACCACAGAAGTCTCCCATATCCTATCCCCTTCTCTCCCTCAGGCTTGCCCCACAGAAGCCTCCTATATCCTATCTCCTTCTCTCCCTCGGGCTTGCCCCACAGAAGCCTCTCATATCCTATCTCCTTCTCTCCCTCAGGCTTGCCCCACAGAAGCCTCTCATATCCTATCCTCTTCTCTCCCTCAGGCTTGCCCCACAGAAGCCTCCCATACCACAGAAGCCTCCCATATCCTATTTCCTTCTCTCCCTCAGGCTTGCCCCACAGAAGCCTCTCATATCCTATCTCCTTCTCTCCCTCAGGCTTGCCCCACAGAAGCCTCTCATATCCTATCTCCTTCTCTCCCTTAGGTTTGCCCCACAGAAGCCTCCCATATCCTATTCCCTTCTCTCCCTCAGGCTTGCCCCACAGAAGCCTCTCATATCCTATTCCCTTCTCCCTGAGGTTACCTCCTAAAAGTCTCTCCCATTCTCCCCTATTGTCTCCTCTCCCAGGCTTATCTTCCCCAATCTAGGCCTCAGCAGACTCAACTCCTTCCTGCCCTCTCCTTACTCCTCCCCCAGGCATCTCACCGTACTGTCTCTTCAGCTCACCCTACCCCCTGCTACATATGGAATTGTATTGTATGATTGTATTTACACATATTACTTTAAATAATATTCCTGTCCGCTGCAGGAATCCAAGTTAAAATAGTCTTGGTAGATGGCTACATAGTCTATGCTTGAAAAAGAGTCTATGATCCATAATGCATCATTCTTTCTGTGAGGATTTTTCACAGCATTCACAATGCATTTCATGCATTCAATTTAAATTTGCTATCCTATAAGTTAGGTCCATGATTCCATAAAATGCACTCTTGAACGCAGGGGGAAAAATCTGGACTTATCCTTTCAGATATTTGAAACATGCTATTAATATCTTTTATTTTCTAACTATCTGATCACCCCTGCTGTTCTTCAATATATCTGTTTCACAGTTTAAGAAAGATTGATTTTTAAAATATGTTTCCCAAAAGTGAATGCTACACTCAATTCAAAATAAAGCATTATTTCCCATTCTTTAAAACAGTATTTTTTGTTGATGAAAACTAGAAACTGGTTTTTTTTCTGTTTCTACTATTACATCACACTGCTGATTGATACTCTTTTTGTAATAAATTACTGTACCATTTTATCAAGCCAGGTGTTCCCTATCCTACACCTTTAACTTTTCTTAAATCTCTGTACATTTAACTGTTATTTTCAGCCCATATCATAATTCAATAAGATTATTTTGCATTTTATTTCTCTTTTAAGTATTAACTATTCCACCCAAATCTGTGGCATTTACATATTTGATTAGCATTCCCTCTTCGTCCAATTATCTAAAGTGCTGAATAGTACAGGACCCAGAACTGAACCTTGTGGCACCCTACAAATAATTCAGCCCAGTTTTATAAGTACTACTAATGAGTATTAGTGCCAAATGTTTAACTATCCTGCTACCCCTTAACCAACTTCCTTAAGTAGATGTGTTAAATGTTCTGCTGAAATCAAACTATATTATGTCTGCTAAAGAAGTTACTACATTTTAAAATCAGTTTAGTCTGGCGAGACTTTTTGACAAATCTGTGATAATTACTGCGTTGTAATTAAAATGCTTACAGATCAATCTCTTTATGACCTGGTCTAGAACTCTTCGAGGGAGATGGGTAGTTAAGAAATATGAAATATAAATAATTTTTCCCAACTTCAGTATTAGTATACTTGTAATTTCCTGATTCTCTTTTTCCCTCTCCTGAAGATAAGGCGACATTTGCCTTATTCTCATTGTCTGGTACTTAATAGATGTTTTGTATTTCTCAAAGATAATTCATATTTTTTTTTCTTTGATCTTCTATTTATTTTAACCCAGATGCTCTTGACAGTATCACCAAATTTATTCTCTTATTCTCTTGAATTTCTGAGTATTATGTGGATACTTTCCACATATTTCTTTCCCCCCCCCCCCTATGGCTTTTGTTAGTTTTGAGCGAACTATATAGTTCAAATGGGCCTCATTGTACCAATACCTTCTCTTCTTCCTATAACGTACAAGACTTCATTTTAAGTCCTTATTCCCTTTTTTTTGCTCCAGTTCTTACAGGATTTTGTTTAAAACATTCCTAAATAATATCTTGCTTTAGCCAAACATATTTTTAACCAATCTTTTTGAGGTGCAATCTATTTTGTTCCTGTGACCTATTATCCAGATAACTCACAACATAGTCCCTAGAATGAAATCCCTGTCACTCGGCCCATTTGTGTAGCCAGTCATCCAGATGGAGTAGATTTAAGGGTCCAGCCGCCATACATTTATCTCAGATCCTTGTAGCTGGAAATCACTAATTATCAAGCCCTTTTTCTCTCCTTGTAGGGTCCAGCTGCATGTCCTTTACTATTCTGAAATCAGTTTGCCCATCTTTTGTCTCCAGTACCTTGCTTTCTTGGAAGGCACTGGGCTTGTTTCTATGAGGACCAGAACATTGTTGTTGTGTTTCAGCATGTAGAATATTTTTCTATTTCTCTTGCTTCTGGAGGCTGTTTTTGTTCACCATGTTAGCTCCTTTCTTTGACTATCTTTCTTAAGTAGATTAATTTCCTCTAGTCTTCTCACTGTTGAATTAAACTGCTACCACCATCTTTTAGTCACTGGAAAAGTATTCTGGTCTAAAATAGCAAATCCCCATTCTGCCTCTATTGTGTATGTTCTTGTTCCCTGCCAAGTGGTATTGTCCTGATCTTGCATGTGCAATGCAATGTTTTGTTTTGCTTTCTTACACTTTTCTATGTCACCAATCCCAAGCAGTACAGTAGGAATGGGGAGGGGTTGGCTGAGAGATTCCACTCTTCATTTTTAGCCTGTTATTTGTACTCCTCCTCCTTTGCTCCATTCTGTTACAACCTACACTGATTTTTTTAAAAAATGCAAGTCACAAAACGAACTGAGTCACAAACAGTATTTTTAGAATTTCTTTCCCATTCTTTTCCTTTTTTCATACAACAAATGCTGGCTACTAGATTCCTCTGTGCTCTGTTTGAGAGGCAACGTGCTAGTTAGCCCAGGGGTGTTAAACTGCTGGCCCGTGGGCCGGATGCATCATAGTGAAACCGCGCCCACCCCATTGCCGGCAATGGCAAAAAAGTCACGATACGTCGCAATACATCATGTGACATTGCGAGTTTGACACCTCTATGTTAGCCCTGACATTTCACTGTTTTGCTATTTTAGCTATGTGCTAAACTAGTAAGGACCAAAGCATTAAAGTACCTGCAGTACTGTTGGCAGAGCAGTCTGTTATTATTGTGCAATTTTGATTGTCCACAGTCACAGGGTTGTTGTGTCTCATTTTTTAAGGAGAAAAAAACAGCATTTGGCAGCAGAAAAGCGTGACCAGGGATCAGAAGAGGGGAAATGTGCCTCTAACAGTCTCTAACAGTTAGTAGGTACTGCTCTGATTCCACTGGCTGCCTAACCTTTCCTCTAATGCAGGGGTGTCAAACTGCCAGCCCACGGGCCGGACGCATCACACGGAAGCCGTGCCCACCCCATTGCCGGCAATGGCAAAACTGTCCCGATACGTTGTGCGATGTCACATGACATTGCAAGTTTGACATGTCTGCTCTACTGTTATAGGCAGAGAGGTATAACTGACTTTACCAGCCAATGGACAAAGGCAACTTAAAGGGGATACAAATATTTTAACGTTGATATATAATACCTAAAGACAATGTCTATAGAGATTCTCAGTCATCTAGGTCATAGTTATCCCAAAGGTGCTTTTTCACAAGGCATCTGGATGTTTCTTAGATGAAAAGCGAAACATCTTCAAAGAAAAACAAGAAAGTCCAGTTGCCTTGAGAAAAAGCACCTTTGGAATACCTAAGGACAACTTAAGGTTGACACAGTCATTGGCTGTTGGGGACAAAGATAAAGCCAATATCTTGCAGAGCCATCAGAAAGAAAAACTTGCTAGATATGTTTATACTATGGTTAGATATGAGAGGAGCTCCTCCTGTAGTGCCTTGTTTAATCTGTTAAGCCTGCACCTTTTCTCATCAGTTGAAGCATGCCATTCACTGTTCCAGTCCTTTGTTTAAGAACCACAAGTTGGCATTTCCTGCAAATATATCTGAGTTTGTTCTCATACAAAATACAAATCTGCATAAACATTGCAAGTCACAACTGCAGAGTCCATCATTTATGTTCAATGTCTCAGCACTAAAATACTTGTATTGGTTATTCCAATCATCCCAGTTTTCTAAATTCATATAGTGTTCTAGCTGCATTTAAAGAACACATGTAACTCTTTCTTTTTCTTTCTTTCTTTCTTTCTTTCTTTCTTTCTTTCTTTCTTTCTTTCTTTCTTTCTTTCTTTCTTTCTTTCTTTCTTTCTTTCTTTCTTGTATTTATTTATATTTCACATTTCTAAATCATCCATCTCCCTCAAAGTGGGCTCTTTTACTGAATCAACCCATTTCTTAGGTTTGTATAACACACTGAATTCAAGACGGCTTTTAAAAACTATTAATCTTGTTTTATATATAATTCATTTTGCCATATAAACCCAGATATACTGACTTTCACAAAATACACTAAACTAGAAAAAAAATCTGAGATGAAAACTCAGCCTGGTATACAAATGCAGCTGATAGTTTAGCATTGTATAGGTTTTTTATATGTGATTCTAAAGGTATTTTCATACATGTTTTTAATCATGTAATTACCCTGGCTAATTCATAGAGTTTTATAGAGAATCCAAATATAGCTTTTCCTTCCTGTGTTGTGCCATTGGTTCTACTTTTTTTTTCATAGTGGGAAAAATGGCTAAGGGGCATTTCCACACTGCTAATTTAAAATCAATCTCTTTCCTCTGTGTCAGCAAAAACTTGCCTCATTAATTTGTCTGGATCATCCATTCAGGCTCAATACTTTCTGTAGAGGATCAGTGTGGAAATGTGTTGTCCTCACTGATGGTTATGTTGATACCACCACTATCCCATTCTTGCTTATCTATTTTCTGGTGCGGTCAGCCTTCTCATTTGTCAGTTTAACTTCCTGGCATGCACAAATCAAGGGTATGTAACAAGGAAGAGAAAGGCTGCTGTGTTTATCCTGAAATAATTTCAGATTTATTTTGGGTGCATCAAATAGTTTATGAGCAACCAGAAAACCTGAACATCTGGTTGGAAGGTAAAAGTGATTAGAGCTTGTTAACAATAATCATTCTGATGGACAGGAAAGGAATCTTTAGGCATTTGAAAATATTTCCCTTCCTGTATTCCGAACACTTTTGCTCCTCATTCTGTAAAACCATTCATTTTCTGAGGTGTGTTTCAATATAATGATGGGTTTGAGAAAGAAAAATGTTTCTGTAGAAATAAAGGAGCTTATGTACTCCAAATCTGATTTAAAAGGAAAGAATTCTACTTGAGAAGGAAAAAGAGAAATGCACTGAAGGTATGGATAGTTGCTAGATATATGGAGCATGAGAGTGGGCAAATTCTGCTTTGGGGAGACCCCTCTTGTGGGCTGACTGGTATAGAGTTGTCCTGATTTTGAAGGCATGCTGGACTTGATGGACTGGCAAAAGCATCAAATTTTCCATTCTTGGCTGGGGCCTTGGGCCTCCTTGGCAGAGGATAATAGCCATGGGCTTTAGTGTGTTAAAGACACATCAGCAGGATCAGGGAGCTATTTTAGCACAGCCCAGGCTCTGCCATTACGTATATGATTATTCAGCATTTGGCCTCATCTCAGTTTGGATGTGATTTCCTGCTGGACTTTAGATGAATTTCTGGCTGGTCAGTTGACCTGATATTGAACTGGCTGTCCCAGTTTGCAGGTAGTCCTCAATTTATAAGAGCTGTGGTGGCACAGTTGTTAGAATGCAGTACTGCAGGCTAATTCTTCTGACTGCCGAGTGCCGGCAGTTGGGCAGTTCGAGTTTCACTGGCTCAAGATTGACCCATCCTTCCATCCTTCCAAGGTCTGTAAAATGAGGATCCAAATTGTTGGGGGAAATATACTTGTCTCTATAAACTGCTTATAAAGCATTGTGAAGCGGTATATAAGTCTAAGTGCTATTGCTATTGCTATAACAGTTCGTTTAGTGACCATTCAAAGTTACAATGGCACTGAAAAAAGTGACTCCTGACCATTTTTCACACTTCCAACCATTGTGGCATCCCCATGGTCACATGAACAAAATTTAGATGCTTGCATTTGACTCATATTTATGATGGTTGCAGTGTCTTGGGATCATGTGATCATCTTTTGTGACCTTCTGACAAGCCAAATCAATGGAGAAGCCAGATTCACTTAACAACTGTGTTGCTAACTTAACAACTGCAGTGATTCACTTAACAAATGTGGCAAGAAAGGTTGTAAAATGGAGCAAAATTCACTTAACAAATGTCTCACTTATCAACAGAGATTTTGGGCTCGATTGTGGTTGTAAGTTGAGAATTACCTGTATATAAAGGACTCAGAGACTACCAGCAGGGTGAATGTTGTGAGATGATTGAGATCTTCTTCAGCTGGTCTCATAGCTGCTGCTGGTAAGGACAGTAGCAGCTGGGGATCTTGGTGGTTTTGAGGAGAATCATAGAAATATAGGTAGGATTGTCTTCTAGCACCCTAAAAACCTGGCACTTCTTGCAGACCTTGGGTTAGATAGATGAATGGATTCCAGGAGTTGTGAACAATTGGACAGGGTGTTTTACTCCCTGAATGGATGTGTTTTTATCATTGGACTCATTTTATACTTATTTATATTATAAACCCACCCAGAGTCAAGTAAACAAATACCTCTGGCAACACTGAGACAATTCACACAATTTGGTTAACCTGAAAAAAGTCTGCATATATTTTATACAACAGTGCAGTCCTGTTGATTTAATCAAGAAAGCTGATTTTTAGCCTGAGATGCAAAATCTAGATAAATTTTATCTGAAAACCAGACAGAAATATTGAGGGGAAATATTGGACACAAATACATTTAGTACTGATATTTATATTATGATATAAATTATTTATTATATTAAATATATAACAAATATATTATATTAAAACATAATGCTCACAGTTGTTCAATGAGGGAGATGAGCCTCTAAATATTTATATGTATGGCAGAGTGGGGGGAAATGTAAGGTCCATATCTAATGAGGCAGCATCCTAGACCTTAATTGGGAGCTGCCCAGATTTGGCTGATAGATAGGCGGCTATATAAATGTTTTAATAAATAAACAAATGTGTGATTCCTGGGATAGAGAAAATTATTTTGTAACCATAGTTCAATTGTCTCTCAATGTCATCAAGAGAATAGCCAAGCTTTTATCAAAAGGCGAAAGAGAAATACTAGAATTTAAATTCTGGAGCACAGATCTATATAAAAGCCTGGGCTTGTATGCATTGCAGATGAAAAATTGTCTGTTTTGTTTAGGGCTTCATTGTTAGCAATAAAGATTCTAGTATAGCCATTTCTGAGAATTTTCTTGCCATACTAAACCAATTGCTGAATAAGGCTTAAATATTTGGAGAACTGATTTTTACTGCTATGTCCCCATGTAAAACTTGATAATTGATGAATATAAATCACCAGGACCCGACAGATTATATCCCAGAGTTCTGAAAGAGCTGGCAGATGTTATCTCAGAACCGTTGCACCACATCTTTCACAAATCCTGGAGCACAACGGGAAGTACCTGAGGATTGGAAAAGGGCTGATGTGGTCCCCATCTTCAAGAAAGGAAAAAAACAGACCCAGGAAACTACAGACCAATCACTTTAACATCAATACCTGGGAGGATCCTAGAAAAGATAATAAAAAATCATATCTGCGAACAACTAGAAGCAAACAAAGTCATAACTAGCAGCCAGCACGGGTTTGTTAAAAACAGATCATGCCAAACCAATCTTATCTCATTCTTTGATAAAGTGACCAAATTAGTAGACCAGCAAAACGCTGTGGATATACTATATTTAGATTTCAGTAAGGCATTTGACAAAGTAGACCACAATCTACTCCTCAGTAAGCTAGAAAAAGGTGGAACAGACAACATCACCAGGAGATAGATCTGTAGCTGATTGGCAAACCGTACTCAATGAGTAGTCCTCAATGGCACTACATCCACATGGAGAGAAGTAAGCAGTGGGGTACCATAAGGTTCTGTCTTAGGCCCAGTACTCTTCAACATCTTCATAAATGACTTAGATGAGGGAATTGAAGGGGAACTCATCAAATTCGCAGATGACACCAAACTGGCAGGAGTAGCCAACACCCCAGAAGACAAACTCAGGATCCCAAAAGATCTTGACAAACTTGAACAATGGGCCCTATCCAACAAAATGAGTTTCAATGTGGAGAAAAGCAAAGTCTTACACTTAGGCAGGAAAAACCAAAGGAACAAATACAGATTGGGCGAGACCTGGCTTAAAAACAGTAACTGTGAGAGGAACCTTGGAATCCTAATGGATGATCACTTGAGCCAGCAGTGTGCAGCAGCAACCAAAAAAGCTAATACAATCCTGGGTTGTATAAACAGAGGCATAGAATCAAGATCACGTGAAGTATTAGTACCGCTTTATAAAGCCCTAGTAAGACCACACCTGGAATACTGCAGCCAATTTTGGTTACCATATCACAAAGAAGATGTTGAGAGTTTGGGAAAAAATTCAGAGAAGAGCAATTGGAGACCAATACATATGAAAAACGGCTGTGGAACTTGGGTTTGGCTAGTCTAAAGAAAAGAAGAAATAGGGGAGACATGATAGCAGTATTCCAGTATCTGAGGGGCTGCCACAAGGAAGAGGAGATCAGGTTGTTCACAAGAGCACCAGAGGGAAGGACAAGAAACAATGGTTGGAAACTGATTAAAGAGAGAAGCAACCTGGAATTAAGGAGAAACTTCCAGACAGTGAGGACAATCAACCAGTGGAACAGCTTACCCCCAGAAATTATGGGCGCTCCATCACTGGAAATTTTCAAGAAGAGACTGCACAATCACCTGTCTGAGATGGTATAGACTCTCCTGTTTGAGCGGGGGACTGGACTAGAAGACCTCCAAGGTCCCTTCCAGATTCTATTCTATTCTATTCTATTCTATTCTAGTCTAGTCTAGTCTAGTCTAGTCTAGTCTAGTCTAGTCTAGTCTAGTCTTGCTGGCTAAATATTGCATGTTCATTATGGGGAAAAAACAGTCCCTTAGAAAATCTGGACATAAACCATTTAAGTCAGCATCAAAACCTTAAAACTATTCTTATCAGAGAACTGGCAACAGTGGAGATCTTTCAATACAAGCTTCATGTGATTTCTGATCCTTGCAACCTACTATCTTACTTATTGCAATTTCCAGACATTTTTCAAGGGTAGCTCCACATGATACAGGTCATAGTAATCAAGATAGAATGCTACCAGGAGCTAAACAGCTGATGCTCTGTCTACCCCTAGCCTTAGGAAAGATCATAGCTGCCATATTAGTAGCAACTGTGCCAAATTTTACATGTTTGTATTTTAACTCTTTTACTATAAGAAGGGAATATAACTTGCTAAGAGTCCTGTTGGACTGAAATGACATATGTACCAAAAGAGGAAAGAAGGAAAGGAAGGAAAGAAGGAAGGAAGGGAGGGAGGGAGGGAGGAAGGAAGGGAGGAAGGAAGGAAGGAAGGAAGGAAGGAAGGACTCATCATCAGTACTACCTGTTGATCAACTTATAACTGAAGTCCATTTTTTTGCAGACCTGCTCTTTTATGATTGGTGCAGTCTTATCAAAACCAACTTCTTATTGACTTCCCTTATTTAGCCCATTATTGGAGTTAGATGGTAAAGAGCAGTAAAGATGTTATCAGTGCATTGGTGGCACCCAGGATCTCACTTAGTAGATGTCAACAAGAATAAAGTAAGATTTCATTGTGAGATTTCATAGGTCACTGATATAAGTGCTGAACAGTATTCCCTTAGAACTAAATTGTGGTTGCAGCTCAGCAACAAAGATGAGACCTACTGCAAAATGCTGCCTCCAAGATCCAAACACATCGAACAGATCAGGAGGACCCTAGGGTCAATGGTATTGAAAGCCAGTGGGATATGTTGTACAATTAGCAGGGTTACATTTCTATAGTTTAATTTCCAGCAAAAGTTGTCTGTCACAACAATGGAAGCAATTACATTATGATAATCCATTCCAGACTGAAATGGGTCCAGAAAATCTCTTTCACCTCAGTGCTTTTGAAGCTGTTTTTTTTTTTTACAACTGCAGGGTTGATGTAATCTCCTGGAGAATGGAATCATGGATCTGGGAGAAGTTTAGGCAGTCCTGGGCCTACAAAAAGGCTATGTCACCCAAGCAGCAGTTGGTAAAGAGACTCTCGGATAGTTATATTATAAAACCTCTCCATTCTGTTTCATGATGTCTGCCTAGCAAGACAGCAATTTTTTTCCCATAGCCTCTCCTACAATGAACACTACCATTAAGCAAATTGTTGTGTTCCTTGTATTCCCCCCCCTTAATCCCCTATGCATATCCTGATCACCCATTAAGGGTGATTGCCCTTCACCATTGATCGCCCATTAAGGGTGATTGCCCTTCTCCATCTGCATGCAGTTTCATGCCCGTTGCTGGTTGGCTAACTAGCAACGGGGTCTCCGTTGCTGGTTGGCTAACTAGCAACGGGGT
>NW_015386533.1:469640-498729 GCF_001527695.2 Protobothrops mucrosquamatus
GTCTCCGTTGCTGGTTGGCTAACTAGCAACGGGGTCTTGCCAGCCAATGGAATTGTGTGATTACAAGCCAGGGGAATCCCATAAAAGAGGGCTCCCCTGGCCCAGAGAACCAGTCCGGATTTACCTTATGCCTTGCCAATAAACCAAGAGCTGACTGTCACTCGACTCGTGTCTTACTGCCTGCGCGATCTAACACAAATCCCAGAAGACTATTAAGCTTTAAGGCAGTGTTTCTCAACCTTAGCAACCCTAAGATGTGTGGACGTTAACTCCCAGAATTCCCCAGTCAATATGTTCGGGAATTCTGAGAGATGAAATTCACATACCGTACCCTAAAGTTGCTAAGGTTGATAGAAATATTGCTTTAAGAGATACATTTAGCTTTATAAAAACCTACATATAACAAACAAACACTTCTAATTCTTTAGCTTACTTCTTTGGCTTCTTTGTTTCATATGTGACAAATACTTGTCTTTCATTTTTACAAAACTATTTACAACATCTAGAAAAAAGGTAATACAAATGATATAACTAAAAACAAAACAAATCTGAAAAATTATTATTGATTCATTTCCTATAGTTCAGAGGTCTCCAACCTTTTTGGCACTAGGGACTGGTTTTGGAAGAAAAATTGTCTTCCATGGACTTGGGGGAGGGTGGTTTTGTGCACAACCTAGAACCCATACATGTGCAGTTGAAGCTTTGCTCGCTCGCTCGCCACTTACAATGCCTGATTCCTAACAGGCCACAGACTGGTACCCGCCCATGGCCCTGGGGGTTGGGGACCCTTGCTGTAGTTAGATGGAAGTTTTGTTATAAGTAACTGAATAATATCTCCTACTGATTCCACAGTATTTGAAATGTAAGAAATTGCTTTGTTTTAAAACAATGCAAAAAATAACGTTTGGAAAAATCTTACAGCGAGGGACGTATTCATTTAAATCTGCTCATGATTCATTAGCTTTATTAACAAAAAAAAATTCCTAAAGTGTTTTTCTTGCCTGAACTTGTTGTGTTGAACATAGCTATTAAATGTGGATTTTAATGCTTCTATTTTTTTTTAAGATCACATATTTAAATATGTATTTGATTTCTATAGTCACCCATCCCAACAAGTGATTCTGGGCAGTGTACATCACAAAATTTAAAAACAATTAAAATAATATATATTTAAATGAATATATACTGCTAATTTTAATTCTCTTTTTCCATTGCTCTTGATTCATTTTCTTTAACTTTTAGATTTTTCCCCTTCTGTCTTGCTTCGCTTCTTCAATAATAATAATAATATATTATATTAATATAACATAATGTAATGTAACATAATGTAGTATAAAATAACATAATATAAAATAAACATATACGTAAACATAATAATATAAAGAAGAATAGAAGAATAATTTCTTATTTGAAATGCTGTTATAACTTATTCTGATTTGCCCAGCATTGTTCAGATTATACTGATTCCAATCTATTACCTAATAAAATAAAGCTTGTAGGAAGAAAATCTACAAGAAGGTCAATGACTCTCTTACTTTTTTAAAATTAAAATGGTATTACATGTATATTACTTTGTGTATGTATTTGTAGACCTTCCAATTTGTATAGAAAACTGACACAATGTTTATTTATCAAAAAGAACACATCCATCACTTAAGCTTACTGCTTTCTGCTTACTGAACAACATCATTGCTTGAATATAAACACAATGGAGAAGGATGACATGTGGCAAAAACAAGCACCTCTAATATTGACTTGAGAGGTAAAGGCTTAGATGAGAAGAACTAGCCGAATAAAGAAAAGTAATTAGTATGGAAAATTTACTGTTAATCCTATTACTTTGCCCTGTTTAAGAACACTGGGCTTTGGGAATAGGTTAATTATTGACTTTTGTTTGTGCAAATACTGAGTAGTTATGAAGGCATGTGCTTCTCTTCTTAACAAGGTAAAGAGATGAAACAAGCATGAGCAACTTCAGATACCTGGAAAAGCAGAAGGGCAGGCCAGCCTGTAGAGAATTTTCTTTTGCTTTGAATGAATCCTAGCCTGCTATAAAACACCTTTGCTTTACTTTACTGCTGTGTTGCTCCATATGCAGGAGGATCGATTTATTTTTTCAGATAAATAATTGTCAGACATCAGACCATATAAACAGTGTAAATTCTTTTCTTGGGAAGGGGCAGCATGCAAGCTATGTGATATTAGTTATGAGCGGTTAACAACTGTTAACTGGTTTGCTTAAATGGTGATTTAAAATATTGATTAGAAGTATAATTGCTATATTACAGGCTTAAAGATTGAGTTAACATAATTTAGGGACAAAACTTTACTTGAGGTCATGTTTGTTGTAGAATACAAAACAACTACTAATGTAAGTTTGCAGAAACAGAGTTTGAAACCTGTAAGTGATTTGAAATGCTGATTTCTGCCAATCTAAAATAATAAAATACATATATTTAGGCAGTGCATTCATTTCTGTAAGACAGTGGTACTTATGTCTTTTTATCCCTTTTCTTATAGCTTAACATGTTGTTATAGAGCTTATTAAGCAGAATTTTCTATGGGGAGGAAAAGGGGAGACAAATCACTAACAGCATTGTGTCCTCATGACACATCTGCCCATTTTGTATACACACACACACACACACACACACACATGCACACACTGTATGAACACACATACATATATACACATACATACAGTACATACACACAATAGGATGCAGCTTGCATTGTGATGGCACAACACTGCTTTCCTCATTTTGACAAAAGCTTGCAATCTTGGAAACATTTTTGTTCTCAATAATAATTTACTTGTGGCTATTTCTACATCCATCTTCTGATGTCTACGGCTCACATTTATTCTGAATTGCTGTTGGATTGTGTGCAATTAAGCCATATCAGTGGTGTATCTTCAATAGGTGAGATACTGTATTAATGGAAGAGCTACATATTTTATTATGATTTACCTTTAAAATTAGTATTATAAATATATAGGGTGAATTTACAAAGCTGCCCCACCTCTTCTAATAATTTATCAATCAATGTTTAGAGACATTCCAACTAGTATGAACTGTTGTGTCAAAAACTCACGTTAAGGAATAGTCAAAATAATTGAAGAGGTTCAAACCAGTTTATTAAGCTAGTACGGTAAGTTGCAGGAATTACTCAACTCCTGGTCAGCAAGAGCTAAGAGTGCAGAGAATGGTCAGTGTAATTCTCTGACCATTGAGAATGGTCATGACTGACTGTTCTCTGCACTCTTAGCTCTTGCTGACCAGGAGCCAAGTAATTCCTGCAACTTACTAGCTTAAGAGGAATATGAGCATTGTCAGGGAATTAGTTTATAGCTAAATAAGAACGCAGATAAAGTTGCCCAAGGATTTTTGTCCATGTCCAGGACAGCAACATTCTGTATTCCTGTGGCCCAGCTTATCAAAAACATAAATGGCTATTTATTACTGTTAAATAACTCATTGTAATTTATTACTATTATAAATAGTAATATTTAAAATCTGATCCTCATCCCACTTCAAACAGGGGAAGCTGTAAAGATATTATGTGCATTCTTGAAGAGGTTACAGAAGTGAAAATATGCAGTTTCTAAATCCAAGTCATATATGATTTTGGGAGAATATATGCTTAAGGAAACTGATTTTCAATGTATACAAGGAGATTGTTACAATTAAGTCTATTGTGGTTGATCTCTCAGATATAGGAGATAGAAATAAATTTAGAGTTTTAATAATAATAAATGCATAAAAACATGAGGTGAACTGAAGTATAAAGTCACAACTTTGCCTCCACAGAACAGACAACAAAACATATTATTTATACTATCCCAATAATATGCTTTAGATTATTTATTTTAAACAATCATAGATGGCTCTGGTGAATGCTTCCTTGAGAGACGGGATAGTCTTACCCGCTCTGAAAGAAGCATTGCTTGATCCTATAGATATGGCCAGTTTTCATTCAGCCATCAGTAAGGCATTTGATACAGTAGATCACAACCTACTACTCGATAAGTTAGAAAAATGTGGGTTAGACAGCATCACCACCAGATGGATTCGTAGCTGGCTGACCGGCCGTACTCAGCGTGTGGTCCTCAATGGAACCGCATCTACATGGAGGGAAGTGTGTAGTGGGGTGCCCCAGGGCTCTGTTCTAGGCCCAGTGCTCTTCAACATCTTCATCAATGATTTGGACGAGGGGATAGATGGGGAACTNTATCTAACAAAATGAAATTCAATGGTGAAAAAAGTAAGGTTCTACATTTAGGCAAGAAAAACCAAATGTACAGGTATAGTATAGGGGGTACCTTGCTCAATAGTAGTAACTGTGAGAGGGATCTCAGAGTCCTAGTGGACAATCATTTAAATATGAGCCAGCAGTGTGCTGCAGCTGCCAAAAAAGCCAACACAGTGCTGGGCTGCATTAACAGAGGGATAGAATCAAGATCACGTGAAGTATTAATACCACTTTACAATGCCTTACTAAGGCCACACTTGGAATACTGCATCCAATTTTGGTCACCACGATGTAAAAAAGATGCTGAGATTCTAGAAAGAGTACAGAGAAGAGCAACAAAGATGATTAGGGGACTGGAGGCTAAAACACATAAGGAACGGTTGCTGGAATTGGGTATGTCTAGTTTAACGAAGAGAAGGACGAGGGGGGACATGATAGCAGTGTTCCAATATCTTAGGGGCTGCCACAAAGAAGAGGGAATCAAGCTATTCTCCAAGGCGCCTGAAGGCAGGACGAGAAGCAACGGATGGAAACTGATCAAGGAGAGAAGCAACTTAAAACTAAGGAGAAACTTCCTGACAGTTAGAACAATTAGCCAATGGAACAACCTGCCTCCAGAAGCGGTGAATGCTCCAACACTGGAAGTTTTTAAGAAGAGACTGGACAGCCATTTGTCTGAAATGGTGTAGGGTTCCTGCCTGAGCAGGGGGTTGGACTCGATGACCTCCAAGGTACCTTCCAACTTTATTATTATTATTATTATTATTATTATTATTATTATTATTATTATTATTATTATTATTATTATTATTTGACCCCTCCCAGGTAGGTTTCAAACCAAGATAGCTTTGCTTTTGCTTGTCAAGGACCCGCTGCAGGGTCAGTGCATCCAACTAGACCTTCCTTGATCTTTCAGAAGCATTTGGTATTCTTTGGGGAGGGTTAAGAGTGGAAGACATTGTTTTGCTTGCATTTTTCCCTTCCTCCAGAGCCAATTCCATTTAGTGATGATGATGGGTGAGCTGTCTAGTCCTGCTTTACATCTATATGAAGCCACTGAAAAAGGTCCACATGGCAAGACTTTGAATATACTCAGTTGTATATCTCTGTTCTTGGTTGCCCAAACGAACTTGTCAGGGTCCTGTCCCAATGTCTGAATGCTGTGTGGGGATCCATATGGGGAGAAACAGGCAACATCTAAACTCTTCCAAGGATGTGCGTTTGGGCCTCAACAAGTTCTAGAACTAGAAAGATTTCATCTTTGATTCTGGGCAGGGTTACAGTACCCCTCTCAAACAGGGTGCATAGTAATAACAAGAATAATATTCACTGGAATATCTGTCAATATTATCACATGCCAGTAATTCAAAATGTATGGTAACATATAGTTGAAAAAGTAACAAAAATGAGGTTAAAATATTATGAAATTTCAGAATACAAACTGATAAAATCTTGACACATAACACACCAAATTTAACTGTGTGGATAATTTAATTGGCAATACCAGCAGTTAGTAGAATAGGGTAGTCCTTGACTACAATTAGGGCTGGAATTTCGGTTGCTAAGCAATGTGGTCATAAAATGAGACTTCATATGACCACATTGCTTAGTGACTGCATTACAACAATCCCTGTTGCCATCATTAAGCAAATTTTACTGGTTGTTTGCCAAGAACCTACCCTAATCCAAGCCATTCTGGGCTTGTTCTCTCCCAGCCTCAAGTCTCAGTAAGGTAAGGGACTATCTCCAGCTCACTGCATTCACCTATCTCTCCCCATCTTTGGCCTTTTGGCCTTCCAGCACCCTGCCTTATGGGTGCAGCCCCCAAACCGTGCAGCTTTGGGACTGTTTGCCATGCCTGGGACGTTGTAACCACCCAGCCCAGTTCCAGTTGCCTGTGCCACTCTGAGACTCACCACTGCCCCAGGTGACAGTTGCCACCATCTTCTTGTTCCTCCTGCTGACAAGGTAAGCCTGGCCTGACTGTTAGGCCATATGGGATTGGCTTTACTAGCAAAAAATGCGGGAGAAGCATACTTTAAAGGGGATTGAGTGCACCAAAACATCACTTTACACTGTGCTCCTAGGTCACCGATTGTCCACGTTGCACAAAAAAGGCAGAAAAAATGCAAAGCAGCCCCTTTCTGAGTCAAGGTATGCCAAAACACCCCTTTTTTGCCACATTTCTGGGTCAGATAGGCTGGCTTTGCATTGTAAAAAAGGGGAGGAAAGCCAAAAGCAGGCTTTCCCTAAGCTGGAGTGTGCCAAAATACCTTTTTGTATTGTGCTCTTGGACCATATAAGGCTGGCTTTGTGCTGTGAAAAAGGAAAAAAAAATAAGCTAAAAGCAGCCTTTCCCCCTTTTTTTGCACAGTAAAGCCAGTCCTATTCCTGTTCAGGAGCTCTTTGCAAATTTTGGCTGTGCCTTGCAGGCTTTTAGAACAGGGGTTAAACCTGTCATTTTCCCTGGACATTCATAAGTAATTATAATATCTTTTAGTCTTGATTGTCATTTAATTGGTTTAGTTTGCTTTAGTAGTGTATGTCATTCTTCTTTTGTATTTTTGTTTAATGATTTTGCACACTGCCCAAAGCCACATAGTTTGAGGTGGATGGCCAAATAAGTGTTCTAAATAAATAAATGAAGAAATAACTATTTTCTGCAATTGCCGGGAAATGCTTCTCTTTTATAAGGTCAACAAGACCTTTCAAGCTTTTTCTATCTCTTTTGTAATTACAACACCATGTGTGTATTTGTTGGTGCAATGGTTCAAGCCATTTTGTAAAGAATTATTAAGCATGCATATGCTGCCATCTTACGCTTTCTGTCATACATGGCTAAGAAGGGGCAAATCAGGTATATTATGCAACTCGGATCATATGCAGAGATTGCTCTAGAAGTGGACAAACTTCTTTTGCCCAGAGTCCCATACCAGATGGTGCTTCCAATTTTAGCACAATATCAGCAAATTTTTAAAAAGGCAGTTGAAGGACCCTCTTCCCCCTAGCTAGGCAGACAGCTGCACCTTTATATTTGTATGATGACATTTTATATACAGCCTATTTTTAGTAAGGAAATTTTCAATCAGTAGACTAGCGATGGTCTCAATTGATAATAAAATTGAAAATGACTGGCATTCTGACGGTTTTATTAAGGACTTTTCATCCAAAAGGTTTAATTTTAGTAAACTCTTGCTGTGTCGTGAAGTCACCAATTTGTATTCCTGATATCAGAGGAAGGTATATGAAGATAGAATGAATTCATGATGTATATATAAATGTAGTCTTGGACTTAACAACTATTCGTTTAGTGACCATTTAAAGTTATGACATCATTGAAAAAAGTGACATGACTATTTTTCACACTTATGACCATCGCAGCATGGTTATGTGATCAAAATTTGGCCACTTGGCAACTGGCCTGCATTTATGATGGCTGCAATGTCCCGGGATCATGTGATCCTTTTGTGACCTTCTAACAAGCAATCTCAATGGGAAAGCCAGATTCACTTAACAATCGTGTTAGTAATTTAACAACTGCAGTGGCAAGAAAGGTCATAAAATGGAGCAAACTCACTTAACAACGGTCTTGCTTAGCAGTGGAAATTTTGGGCGCAATTCTGTTCATAAGTCAAGGATTACCTGAAATAAAGAACAGATTTTTGATTGTTTGGTTTCATTTATGAATTAAAATGACTGTTTTGATTTGAATTTGATTTGATTTGAATACTGTTTTGAATTGGTGGAAATAAAGCTTAATACTGGTAACATTGATAAATGTTGGCTTCAGATTTGGTTTCTGCACACTGCTACTGACAGTTACTTCCATCTGTAATCAATGGCCCGCATGCATCTTGCAATTTCTCTAATATATTTACTGCAAAAGAAACAGCTGTTAGCATAACATGTATCTTTTTGATTCTCTTTATTCTGATCCTCTGAATTTTATTGAAAGAAAGCAATTCCTTTGCTTCCCAGGATTAACCCAACCTCTGAAGCACTTTTACTAGACCATTTTAGGAATTATATTCTTCTGTATGGAGCAGTCCATTTGGTAATTCAGTAAAGAGGCTGAATGAACATCACAAAGTTATAATTTAATCAAGGGTTATGAAGCAAACTACAATACTGGCAAAATATATGAAGACCTGCAAAGTACAGTTGGTAATTTTACACATTGTGCTAAGCCAGCTGCAAGAAAATTGTATTTGGCATAGCACAATTTGTAAAAATATCACCTATTTGTGATATAGAAAACTTAGAGAAACTTGTTTTGAAAGTAAAAATAGAAATTGTGCTAACAGTAAATACTAAAGGAAGAGACAATGTCAATCTTCATATTAAAAAACTTACAAATGAAATTCAAGAAAGCACAGGCAGTAGATGGTTCAGTTTTCTTTGGCTAGCTAGAGAACAAATCTCTTATATTTAGTATTAGAAATATTGGCCTTGTCAGTTGCTTTCATGTCATATAAGCAGTTGGAAGTTGAACACAAATTGCAATTAATTTAAGCTTATTGATAAATTAAACAAAAAACCTGTATTATCAATAGAACAGTTTAATAAATTGTCAGCTTATTCAACTAACTGTGGTAAATTTCATATGCTTCCTATAGGCTCTAATGTTTCTCCGGATATCTGTAAAAATGTAAGACTTGGTGTTCAAATTCTTTTGCCTTGGAAAAATGATTCCAAGAATAATGTCTTTATTTTCAAGTGTAAATATTTTAAATTATTTATCTCTGATTAATATTGCTATAAATATGATTATTAACTTATGTCTAGGGAATATTACTTCATGTATGTGTATACATAGATGAAAGATAGACAGACAGATAGACAGACAATTTATTGGAGGGGTTCCTATGTTAATTTAAGGCATTTTTTAATTATTAAAAACTATGGGAATAGTTACCATACACTCATGGGATTTTAAATCTTTCCTGACTTTCCTGCATTTAGACTTTATTTCTATATGAATATAAATAATTGATTCCAAACCCTGTTATGCATACAACTCACAATTATTATGTGACCTCTCTATTATCATGGCAGAGCATAGGTTTTTTTAGACATAACTTCAGATATTTCTAAAATTAAAGGCTGCAATATATATTTGAAAGATATAAAAAGGAAATTAAATTTTAATCCTTATTTACAAAATAAATTTATCCTTTGACAGAATCTCAATTTGAAAATAGCATGTAAAACATTTGGGTGTTTTTGTAATTTTGGCCTAATAGGATATTGATATTTTAAATTAACTTATTGCCAATCAAGTTTTTGAAACATATTAGGATTTTGGATTGTCTAAAACTGTGGAATGGCAGTACTATATGTCCAAGTAAAACATATTTTCATTTTAGAATCTGGCCTAGACCCATCTAAGTTAAAGAAAGGCCTGTTGGGCTTTAGAATCCCACTTAAAGGGAATCACAATGTAACCAATGCAAGGAAATTAGGAATATATGTTAAAAATTGACAAAACTTCCAAACTTTTGGGAGTAATATGGGGACTTCCAGGTCAGATTAAAGTTTACTTTGGCTGGATCCATCTGAATTTCTTTGAAGAAAATAAGATACCCAAGCGGGTCAAAATCATATTTTTCTAGCTTATCTTGATGAAGAATTGTTGACTCTAATTGTCATGAAGAACAGGATCACTACAAGAAATCAATATCAAGAAATCATCTTTCAAGTATCAAAAACCTGTTCAAAACATTATGAAAACATGATTCAAAATATTTTGAAAAGTCATGGGGCTTCTGTCAAATACAAGCAGTACTAGACTTTCCATAGAGAGAATCAAAGCAGTTAAACATTCATGTCCTTCTGTCCATCAGAGTTCACACCAAGCATAGCAATAAATCTCAGCCCTCCAGATATTTAACTTTGTATTTAAGAACTTGCTTACAACAGAAGCTCACAGACTTGACATGGCTAGATTAGTTATTTTAGTGCAGACAAGAATGAAGCCATAGACCACTTTTTTCATAATTTTGAGATTAGAAGACACACCCGATCACTGTTTATACCTTGTTTATGTTTTGTCTGGAAGATGCTAGTTACTGTCTTGCCATATTAATTCCTTAAATAGTACTTCTAGCAGATACCATATTCCTCCATTTTAAACCAACAACATTAGTTGCTACTTGTTTCCAAGTCCAATTCAAAATGTTCACTTTGGTGTATAAAACTTTACATGGCTTAGGCACAAATTACCTGACGATCCAGCAGAGTCTGTCTCATATCGTTAGATCCTGAATGGTGCACCTTTTGTAGGTTCATTAATAGAATCATTGGCTTAGGAAGCATAACATTGTATAAATAAATAAACAACTGGAAAGAAAGAAAAACAGGTAAGTTGCATATCTCTGATATTTTAAAAGAAAAGAGAAGAATTTAACAACTGAATTAAGGTGATGTGGGTTTTCTGAAGAAACAATGATGAATGTAAGCATGGCACAAAAAATATGTGTTTCGCTATTAATTGTGGTGAAAATGTATATCAGAAAGTGTCTTCTGAATTGTGGTAGATGCATTTGAACATGAGAATTTTAGGTTGGTGATAGATATGATGCTTTAGTGAATGATGATAGTGAAAGACCATGGTTTTTAGGGAAAATAATGTAACATTCTGAATGAATTTTTGTTAGGTTACATGAATGGATATATGGGAACAAAGAGATCCAAGGATGACTGAGAATGATAATTGATCAATATCTGATTAGAAAAATGATGGTTTGTTTTTCAACATGAGATTTAAAAATAAGGCTATCCATATTTATAAAGATAAAGTAATCAAAAGCATGACTGTTTTGATTATAAGTGATGAAAGACTAACAGAATTTAAAAAAAGATACAAGTGTGATGAGAGATCCTGAATGACCATTACATGACCATTAAGTGTAAATCATGGGGGGAAAAGGTCTTGAAAATAGTAAAAATAGAATAACTGCAGAAATAAAAAAAATATTAATCTATACAAAAAAGCCCTGTCATCTTCCCACAGAATGAATAGGAAGTGAACATAAGAAAGCAGATATGGAACCATCCTGGATCAGAGTAACAATTATTTTTCAGCACATGAAATAGAAACGTATGGAGTTATACTAGTGAAAAAAAATGAAAAATACTAGGTAGAATGAAGTGAAAAAAGTTATGCGTTAGAAAACAACCTGTACACATAAAATAATGGTTTATGCAAAAAATGTGGACAAGAGAAATATATTGTATAATTGTAGAGAAAACAGAGAATTGAATGTATCCAAAGCAGTAAGGAACAATTAAGATTAAGTAGAAGCAGAGAAACTACAGAATGGTGTATGGAAATATAAAATGATTTTGGAAGTGGGCAAAAGTGTTAAAAAAGGAACTCCAACAGATTGAATGGAATTAAAAATAATCAAATGATTTGTGATGAGAGAATACTGGAAGGAATATTTTAAAGGTTTGGATGGAAATCATAGGGATATATTGAAGAGAGGAACTGAAATTAATGAATGCATTAATGTCCAGGAAAAGAAAATGGTTAACCTGCAAACATACCTGTGACTAGAGATATATTAATATATAGGTATGAAATAGCCATAGGGTTTGTTTAACGTTTTCTATGTGATTGAGATGGTTTCTAAATTTGATAAATAAATAAATGTGCATAAAGACTATATAGATAATTAAGAATCACTTACAAAGGGAAAAATAAGGATGAATGATTACAGTGAAATTAATTTGTTGAAAATCCTTGAGTTAGTATTCTGCAGAATTCTGATTGAAAGGGCAAGAGAGGTGACAAGTCATACAACTTAGGATATGTAGTGCAGTATTATGCTGAACAGCAGATTGTGTATATTTTTGCTTTTTAGCAAGTTATTGAAAAAGGTATGAGTGTGAGAAAGAAAAATATTTTATATTTGTTTATTTAGATAAAGCATATAATAAAATAAATTGACTTCAATTATGGAAAATGTTGCACAAATATGGAAGTTGGTTGCAGAGTATGATAAGGAAGATATATGATGTAGATACAGCATGCAAGAGAAAATGGAATACTTGGCAAATAAGTATTAAGCAGGGAGGAAGCTGAGGATGCATTACTTCCTGATTATGTTATAGATTTATACTGTACAATCTGAAAGAAACCCAGGTCATATAAAAACATCTCAGCCTTTTGGCTAAGATTAAGTACAGATGTTATAGATATTTTGATTGGAGGTATGAATGTGTATATTTTTATATGCAGAGAAATTCATTTTATTGGTTGAGAAGCCAAATATCTCATACCAAATGTTAAATATAATGTATGATACAAAAGATAGGTAAATTAATGTATTGATAATATAATTGTGTTGGACTGAGAAGATTTAAATAATAAATAAATAAATAGAAAAAATTATCTCAAATTGTACATAAATTGTGAAACACTAGACCATTTAGATGAATTTGTGTAGAGTGGTGGAATACATATTAAAAATAAAAAAATGGAGAAATGTTAAAACAAGCAAATACTCTTAAAAAGTTAGAAGTTATGGAAACATAAGACTATTTTGAGAGAAATAGAAATGGCTATACAGAAATGTGCTTCTGCCCACTTTGTTACCTGGAGGTGAGAACTAGGTATGCCAGGAGAAACATAAGAGTAAGCTGGATTTAGAGGGAATAGTATTTAGAAGCGTACATGGTAAAATTAAAATAGGGTAAAAATGAGTAGGCACTGAATGAATGTGTGCTGAAATCAAATTTGAATGAATAGTATGAAAGTAAATTGCCATAGCTTGTGATAGGAGGAATCAAATTGTAAAAATATATATGAAGGAAGGCTGAGGGGGTTATAACAAAGAGAAAACAAAGATTGAGAAAATTGGAATTGGGTGGAATTCATGAGATCTTCCAAAAGAGAATTTAAGGAACAAAAGGCAATGTATGAAGTAATAAATTGTCCTAATGAAAGGAAGGATTGGAAAATATGAAGATGTATTGTGTTGGTCTAAACTACATTTACCTTTTATTTTCTGGTTTAATCTTAGGTTTTTAATTCATTTTGCATAAAATTGCAAAAAGGGAATAATAGGATGGTACTAGAAATCAAAATTAATACATAGCCATATCTGGATATTCTTGAAATATGATATACAAGTCAAAGCATTGTAATGCAACCAGAAAAGTATTCTTAAAAAGTGTATGGTAAAAACAAGAGCTAATAGATGCTGAATGAATTTGAACACAAAGAGTGAATGACCAATGAGAAAGACTTTTATGTAGTTTAGTCATAGAGAATGAGAAACAAATTACAAAATGAAAATACGAAGGAAGAATGGACAAGCGAAGACTGAGAAAACTGTGATTGGATGGAGATGAAAACATCCCCAGAAGAAAGGAGAAGTGTAAACAACAAGAGGTAATGTAGAATCACTGAATAATGTAATGGAAGCAAGGATTGGAAAATGAAATTTACATAAATATAGCTTACACAAGCACAAATTACTAGATGTCTCTGTACAGGAGAGATATATTGAATTGCATTTGTACAAACTGGAATTTTTGTAGATTTCTTTTATTCCCTGCATTTAATTCTCCTCACTACTTTATACCCTTTCTAATCTTTGTCCAACTTTGCTTAGCCTGAAAGTGAATATCAATGAAGGGTAATATGTACGTTCAAACGACCAGGCAGTTTTAATTACTGACTAGAAGGAGGCCACGTAGCCAATAGTTTAATGACCTGGCTCCTCATCTCCCATGATAAGGATCTAAGAAGAGTGGAATCCTCACGTTTCACAAATACAAATATATGACAGGAGAAAGTGCTGTTATTTATGCTTAGGTGCTTCCCAAGAGTTCCGTTCACTGAGAATTTGAAGGGCAAATGGCAAACATGCTTATCTACACATCCCTCCAATCTGCGTTCCTTTAACCTACACAGAGCCTGATTTTTGTAGGAAGTCACAGGCACTAGAGAAACAGTTCGGCTCATGGTATTACAGGAAATACACATTAATCCAAGCCCAACGAAGTCCCACGTCCTCCTGCGTAATAAAAAAAACCCTCTTCTTCGCTCATCTGAATTTCCTTTTCCTTTAGGAGCGTCAGACATTGATTCTGACAGGAAAGCGATAATTCTGTGTTGGGCAATACGGATTGTTTGATAAAAGTCCTTTCCAACCCCACCTTGAGTCTGTATCTTGATGGGCGTCTCGGCCATATTATGATACAGAATGGCTAACATTAATGATTTATATGTTGGTGGACACAGGCGCACAGCGTCCTCGTCCTCTTTCCAGTTGTGTCTACATGAGAAACTGTTTTCGCTGACCAAATCTTTTGGCCGCTACGTTTAGGTCGAGGTGTTATGTTAAGACAAATGAGTAAAGGAGGAGGCCCCTTGTCACACAAATAGCTTCTGGTGCGCGTTTCGGGCACGGTACACAACCTCTCCCCCTGCTTCTGGGTTATAATAGGACTGGCCTAAGGAACAACCTCGCGACACATTTCGGCCGACTGAAAAACAGTAAGGAGAGGGAAAAAAAACCGAAGAGACGTTCTCCTGCCCCTTTAAGAAATTTAGGCGAGAGAGTTTGCGGAAGGGATCACTTAAGGATCGCAAGCCGACTGGGCGAGCTAGTCTCGTGACCGGAGCTGGCCCCGCCTCGGGATCTCCCCCCTCCTAGCCCTCCGCGTTCCATTGTGTGTGCGAGCTGCGTGCGTCCCCGCCTCTCCTTTTTTGGACACGCCCTTTTTTCTCTTGGCTCATTTCCGGCGCGGCCGCTCGCTTCCCTCTGAGGAATCGGGAGAGTGAAGAAACAACAGCCGCCATTTTGTTGGTGTGTGAGCGATTGAGGGGAGGGAGCGAACGAAAAGACCCGAGCTAGGCGGGTACAGCCCTGGAGGTGGAAAACAGCGGCAGAGACTTTCAGCAACTCAGGGCCCACGGCCGGCCAGATCCGAGACAACCTGAAACCTCCGTGATATACCCACTATACTAGCCTCGTAGCCAGTAGGGGAGTACGCACTCTCGGTTTCGGCTAGAAACTCGGGACCCCGGGTGGACTCCACCCCAATTCCTTCTGGCAATCGAGCACGGTCGCGGGTCTAGGGAACCGCTTCGCCTCGATTTGGAGAGCTTGCAGCTGTTTCTCTGAACATCTCCTTTCCTGTGGGGTCTATATGGTGGAGAGGAGACGGGGCCGCTCCTGAAACGCCTGAGGCACGGCGTCTCCAGTGCCGAGGAGAGCCTTATCCTTTCCATAGATCAAGCGCTCGTAACCATCCGTATCCTCCGGGGAGGGGGGGAGAGGCTGAGAGAAGGGGGGAGGGGCCGCTCCTGCCGCTTCCTCCTCCTCCTCCTCGCTTTGGGATCGATCCCGTCGTCTCACCAGAAAGGGGTACCCTGCCGGAGAGAAAGAAAGGAAGAAAAGGAGGGGTGGCAGGCGCGCGTCCTGAAGCCCACCCTCTCCAGCTCCCATCCCGGGATCTCTGCTGCCTCCATCGGGACAACAATCTCTTCTCCGCCTCCTTGTTCCTGCACAACAAGATGTGAAGCGGAGACTCCTGGGACTTAGCTTCATCCTCCTCCTCACGGCTCCCTTTTCTGCAGCCATTAGCGATTAGCAGGAACGGCGCAGGGGGAGTTGGGGGGGACCCTCGGTCCGTTCCGTCGGTGATTCCCTTCCCCAGCCCCTTGTTCTCCACCAGCGTAGGCATTTTCCTCCGTTGCAGGCTGGTTTTGGAAGGAGTAGGAAAGAACTGCGAGCGAAGAAAAACGATTCTTTCTCTCTTCGCCTCTCCTCCTTCGCCCGCCTCCTTGTGGCGATGAGGAGGAGGAGGACGACGCCGAGGAGGAAGAGGTTGATGGCGGCGAAGAGGCAGCAGCAGGAGGAAAAGACGACGACCCCCCGGAGGATGAAGATGGTGGTATTGGCGGCGGCAGCGAGGAGGCACCAACTGTTCTACGGCCGGATTTAATTCGATTTGCAAATTTACCAAGCCCCTTTAATTGATTATAGGAAGGGGCTGTTCTGTTCTTTTCATCCTTGTTTTTCCCTGTGGCCCGGAGAAAAGACTGCTTCCACACCCTGTTTCCCATCTCTGTTCCCCCTTACTCACTGCTATCCAACAGAAATCGATCTCGAGGAGCAGAAAAAGAGGAACTTTGTCTATTTCTTCAGTCCATTTCCATCCTGCTTTTCGGTTGCTTTTGGATCACAAAAAACGGCTGAGGGCATTGGGGATCCCCATCTTTAATTTGGGCTCTGTTTGCCTAAAAAGAATTAAAAATGGCCGAGAATGTGGTGGAGTCGGGCCCGCCTTCAGCCAAGAGGCCTAAACTCTCTTCACCGGCGCTCTCTGTCTCTGCAAGCGATGGCACAGGTCAGTCTTGGGCATAGATCCCTTAATTTTACCTTACCACAAATGGACTCTCTTTTTTTTGGGCAGTCTTTTTGCCAGTCTGTTACATTTCTTTCCTCTGTCTGTCTACACGTTTTTAGTCTATATTTTGCAATATTACTTTGGATATTTAATTTGACATTAATCTTTATTTCTTTGAAGAGGCTGTAAATGAAGTTGATGCTTACCTCTGAGCGTTTGCAGCGCTTGAAATCTTGTAAAAAGTGATCTTCGTTGCATAGTGATTATCTGTGTCTTGTTATAGAGTATTTTCTTTAAATCTTAAACATTTAATTTGAAGAGTCCTTATTTTTCATCTTACCGGTGGTCTGATGGCTTAGGTTTTCATTTCCTTTATTTCCATCAATTATTTAATACTAATATTGTTTCATAAAGAGGTGATTACAGTTGTTGATAGAATTCATTTTGGTGCTTTTGTTAAGGCAGCTTCATTCGATCAATACTGAAAAACAGTGTAGACTTGGTCATCTGCTTTTGTTCAGAGACTAAAATGTCTGAATTTTCCCTGAAGTCATGCCTTATTTGTAAAGAGTACAGTAACACTTGTTTACTTATTTATTTATTAAACAATCAGCTAGATAGCAATACTAGAACTCCTTTGAAATTAGGGATGCATGTTACAGGTGTTCATTTGGTAACAACTGTTTTATAGGTTCTTAGAAGTTTAGGCAACTATACCCATGTGAAGAATAAATTGGCTGCAAAAGAAACATTTTGTTGTTTTCCTGAGATTCTGAGTGGTATAGGATTAGTTATTTTAATTCATCTTATCAGAAGAAATTAATTGGAGTCCTTCAGCCAAAAATGTAGACATTCTGATTATTAATGGTAGCCAGACTCATGCATTGAATTTGTTTTGCACTGCATATATAAATGCAAGGGAAAATGGCTGATTGTATTTGATAGATAGGCTGTGTGTGTGTGTGTGTGTGTGTGTTTTGTCTGAATACTGGTTGGATACATTAGGTAATTTGGAAAGCTTCTTGTGTTTAGTATTTACTTCCGAACAATGTTTCTATTTGAATCTGCAGTCTATCTTGATATCTCCTGCAACTTTAAGGATATGTAGATTATTTGCTACCGAGCACTAGTTTCACTATTTGCAGGCCTAATATGCTTACCTGAAAATCAACAAGTTCCATTTTGCTAGTAGGAAAGCAGGATTGGAATCTGCCTTCAGAATTCTTTGGGGTATATAAGACAAATGCTATAAAATAATACATACTTTTTCAGATTTGTTATAGAATAATCCTTAGTAACATTGTACCCCTTTCCTATGCAGACAATTGAAAATAGGCATCCTGATTTAAAGTTGCAAGCCTGTGCACACACTTCTGAGACTATAGTCCATTGAATGAATTCATAGTCATATAAGTATATTGTGAATGAATACAACCCAATGTATATATATACTCAGATATAAATCTTATTGGATTCAATGGAACTTTTTCAATGAATGCTTCTTTTGCCAATGAGAATGATACAATTTTATTCTCAAAAAGCCATAGTTTTTGCCTTTATACACTATTACATCTTTCCAATTTGTTTTAGAAATATAGATCAGATTAAGTTTGTTGTATTGACTGTTTTAATTTGTTACCATAATTTCCAAATAGTTGCTAAAGTTTTCATTAATCATTACAAATGCAAATTTTATTTTTGTTCGTTGAATCCTCTTTGAAATAATATTTGAAGATTTTCAAATGCAGTAAGCTTAAATATTAAGTTCTTTCAATATATTGCAAGCAGTGAATTGCTAGTTCAGCTTTGTTTTAATATTTGGTTTTCTAAAGCTGTGAAGATATCTGTGATTTAGTGTGTTCTGATAAAGCTATACAGAAAAATGTTACATATGTAAGAATAGTAAACCTCATAGTTGCAACAAATTTCTAACATCTTTCCCATAATGCTGCGTCACAGTGCTGCATCTTTTTTTTAGCTATTACATGCTCTAGATTCATCTTTCTGTTCTTTCTTTCTTTCTTTTTTGCTTACTCTAATTCTCTAGAACATGCACAGGTGTAAATGCTAAATTTATTTGGGAGCTATGGGAAAAGAGCCAGGAATCCATATCTGTTGGCAAATTGTAAATGCATCTACATTATGTAATTACAATAAAAATTATTGTTCAGTCACTAAGTCGTGCCTAACTCTTCGGGACTCCATGGACCACAGCATGCCAAGGCCCCTGTCCTCCACTGTCTCCTGGAGTTTGCCCAAATTCATGTTCATTGCATGATGACACCATCTAACCATCTCATCCTCTGCCATACCCTTTTCCTTTTGCCTTCATAACCAGAAAAATAAGAAAGATTAATAGACATAATTCTTTCTTTATCCTCAAAAATAGTTTTATTCCTTAGAATTTCTACATAAGATTATCTACTAATACAGTTCTCCCTGAAACATTTTGCCATAGTTATCAAGAATACCTTGTCTACTGAGCATTTTTCATGTAGGATTTTCATGTTTATTGTTGGAATATAATCAAGGCCATTCCAACTGAACTAGAGGACAGGCAAAAAAAAATCTGGTTAACAACATAGTAAGCATGAAGTGAATCAAATAACACAACTACAGTTATTTACTGAGGTAGTGTTTTTTGCTTATAATCCTGCTCACAATATTTTGAATCATTTTTTTCATATAGATTTTTGACAAAATTCATCTTAGAACACGTTTCATTTTATTGCATTTCTGCAATTAAGATATGCCAGTCCTATTATGCCTGCTAGTAAACTGTAGTTGCTCTTCAGTTTAATGATACTACATGTAGAAGCTCTGTTTTTCCTCCCCAGAAATGAGTTGTTTCTGTCATCTTACCTATTTTGTGACTATAGAAACATCTGTAAATATGTGTAGTGTATGCTAAATAACATGGCAGATACCAAATTATTTGGACTCTAGGTCTAGGAATTCTGGAAGGAGTATTTGACTGTTTCTTTCATCCTTCAAGCATATGTTTTAAAGTCATCACAGTTTTAAATGGTTTTGTGCTTTTATTGGAATCTTGAGATTCCTTTATTTTTGACAGAAAATTTATTCCAAATGTCTGAAGAATTGTAACAGTATTTGATACTTTTATATAGAGTCTAACTGAAATAGATAATATTACATTAATAGTGTGGCATTTTCTATAGGCATTTATAAAAAAAATGATGTGAGTGGAACTTACCATCTTTGGGTATATGTAAGGAAAAAGGTAATTGAGGTGAGAAACTCTTATAATGTTCCTTGTTTCTGGTTTTGTCATTTCATGACAGAAATGATTATCACTTTCCTAGGATTCAGGAATACTAAGGAAGTGGTAGCAGGTGTTTTTGCTTTTATATAGTATAGGATCCTGTGGATTTCATATCCCAGAGGGAGTTCTGGCAAAGAAGCATGCCATTTCAGTTTCCATCTGTGTTATATGTGGTTGCCCTTGGCTCTTTAAGGAGCCCTAAGATAAACTTCTGAGGGTGTGTAGAATGTATAGCCTTTTCTTTCCTTCATGCAGAATCTCCGAAATTTGCTATTAAGATTAGAGAAGAGGTTTGTTCAAATTCTCACTTAAAGTTGTTATTGCTTTTGGCAATTATGTCATCTGCTATAATTGTATTTTAGGCAAGTTTCAATAAATGCTACTAAACATACAATAGGTTCTTGCTTTTCTGCAATCTGCATCATAAAATGCTTTCTCCATGAACCAATGCCAACAGCTTTTGATATCTTCTGATTTTTAAAATAGAAATTGCTTACTTACCAAAAAATATATTTTTAAAAAAGATCTTTAAAGGAAGTTTGTCTTGTATGTCAGAATTTAATTTCCAATGAACATGCAAATGAAGTTTCAAAAGTTATTTTTGGAAATATACTTACTAATTTAATAGTTGTAGATAAATTACATGGCCTTAAAATTGGAAAAGAGAAAGTTCTGAAAAGTATTCAGTTCCATATGTATAAATGATATCTCTGAATACCCACCAATGTGATGTGGTTGTTAAATAATATGCAATAATAGTGGTTCCAAAGGTGTGCTCTGTACAACTCTTAATTGAATAATCCCAGGAATGGAGAAGGAGATGGTCATGTTGATTCACTTTTCTGTAATACGGCTGCTTATATTCCCCCAAATGTGCTCTGTGTCAATGAGCCTGTGTGAGGAGGTAGCAATAAAATTGATTCCCTGCTGCTTTTCTCTAGAAGACATTGAATTTTTGTAGCTTTCAACAATACAGAGTACATGTTGGTATACTTCTGGAACCATCCTTAAATTAGTAGGATTATGAAGACTTTTACTTGCAAGTAAATATTATGATTTTACTACCAAATGATAACAACTTAAGTTGAATTTAAGAACTTAACTGTCAATTCAGTTCCTGCTTAAGGGGTAAATCATAAAATTAAAGTGAAAACTACATTAATAACTTATTAGTATTTATGCTCCTTATCATTAATATTTGAATCATATTCTGAGTACCATAGGAATATCTCCTTCAAATAAGTTGAAAATTGTTCATTTATATTTCTTCAGTGTACAAAGTCCAATCATGTGTCATGCACTTTTTCCCCACATATAAATAGTGTGGTAAAGGACATCACTTTTCTGTAGGTATAGTTCTTGATTGCCAGGTTGTCTTATCAGCTGCCCTAGAAATACTTTAGTTTTTGAAAAGTGGCATACATATTCTGATTTAAAATTAGCAACAAACATTGAATATCTTGAATATTTTGCTAAAACCCACTGTTTTGGTCTGATCTGCCTTATCACTATAAGAAGCTACTACATTTGTTTGTAAATGTTACATTTTCAGAACTACTGTTGAGGCATATTAACACACTTCAAAGCTCTTTGAAGTAGTATGGTAAACTATTAAAACTTGTTTGGTAGGAGAATTTGTGCCTCTTGGAGCAATATTTGATTAATAATTTTAAAAATAAAGTCACCCCAGAATTTGCCATATTTCCTAAATTAATTTTAAGAAAAACTGATTGTAGGCATGGTAGTCTTCCTTTAGCAGCTCTTATAGCTGTCTTAGGGGGGGATTCTGGAATTTTGGAAAGCTGTTAAAGCAGTTCAAGATTTCAAGAAGCTTCTAAAAGGCAAATAGAATAAAAGCCAAAGGACTTGGCTGAGTTTTATATTTCTTTTAAGATCTTTACCTATTGAATATCATGGAATAAAGACTGTAGAATTAGAAATGTTCATCCTTCACATATTGTGTCTGGTGTCAAGGTTCCGACTAATGAAACACTTCAAAGAACTTTCAGGCATGTTTATCTTGTATGTCAGAATTTAATTTCCAATATTCCAAGTATTCTATCAATACTTGCTTTGACATCTGGGCTATCGCATTGAATAAATTTGGCAATAGACCCAAAATGAGATTGCAGTTGACTTTTTTCTATCATTCAGGAACATGGAATAAGTTGATCTCACGTTTCTATGTCTTCTAATTACATAATCTTTAAACTTGTAAATTTTGTAAGCCAGTTTCAGCAAAATAGAACAATTTGTCTATTGAGTTTTCATCTGGTAAACTTTCCTACTATATGTGATGGATCATTTTTAACTGACAAGTTATAGAATTAAAAATTAGATAAGTAAAGAATGGAATTGCTGAATTTTCTAGCAAAGTGTTGCTGAAACAATGGTGCTCTTAGTTTTTGAGCACTGGGGTTAGTAGAACTGTAAGAAGTCGCATTTAATATTTGAGAGATACTTAAAAGCTTATAATCAATGGAACCAATGTGAGTTAATTGATAGTGAACTGGGTATATTAAAACATGTCATTAAACCAAATTTGAGAGGATTGTTGAGGTGACTTTTTGTTTAAAAAAATTGGTCTAAAGCAAATTAGATAAATAGCTATTCTATCAATACTGAAAAAAAGATTCAGCTGAAATGTTTGCGAAGTGCTCTAAATCATTTTTTTCCCTTTCTCTTTAGATTTTGGATCTCTCTTTGATTTGGAACATGACTTACCAGATGAACTTATCAGCTCTACAGAACTGGGACTCACTAATGGTGGTGACATTAATCAACTGCAGACTAGCCTTGGTATGGCACAAGATGCTGCTTCTAAACACAAACAGTTGTCAGAACTGCTACGAGCTGGCAGCTCACCAAACCTTAATATGGGAGTTGCTGGGCCAGCACAGAATATGGCCAGTCAACCACAACAGAACAATCCTGGAATGGGAATCTTAAACAGTATGGTCAAAAGTCCCATGGCACAGGCTGCAATGACATCTCCAAATTTGGGGATGGGTACAGGTGGGCCAAATCAAGGTCCATCAACTCAGTCCACTGCAGGAATGATGCCAACAGTGAATAGTCCAGTAAATCAGCCTGGAATGGGAATGAATGCAGGAATAAATGCTGGCATGAATCCTGGTATGTTGTCTGCAGGAAATGGGCAAGGAATGATGCAAGGACAAGTTATGAACGGTTCAATTGGAGCTGGAAGAGGACGTTCCAATATGTCATATCCAAACCCAGGAATGGGAAATGCTGGTACTCTAATTGCAGAGACATTACAGCAAGGTTCTCCTCAAATGGGAGGGCAGGCGAACTTGAGAGGTCCACAGCCTGGAGCAATGAACAAGGTATGTCAAATATTTTATTTTGAACACTGACAATGAAAAATACAGTTTCAACATGCCATCCTTTAGGGATGTTTTTGGATGTTTTGCCAGATGCCTTCAGCATATTTGCAGATGGAACATATAACACATAACCTTATCAATGCATATTATGGATAAATTTTACATGGGTGTGAACTGTATAATAAACCCTATATTGGAATCTAGGCATAGTATATTATTCAAAACAATTGCTTGAATTTATAAATATGGAAGGTTTTCCATATGATTGTGCATGAGGTAATTAGTTAATAATTTGGCTAATTGCAAGTGTTAAAAACTGCTTCAAAGGCTAATAACTATCGTTCTAAAGTGTAGCATTAATAATAGAATATGTGAGAGAAGATTATATTGGTTTTGTGTCTTGAATCTTGTGTTTTGCAAAACATTTTAGATGCAAAATAACGTGGATTTGAAATGCTACTTTTCAAGACCCATATGATTGCATTGAATGCAAAATACTTATTTTGCAGATTAAAACAAAGTTTTCAATCATTTTGGAAGTGTTTTGAATCAAAACAGCAATTTTGAACTTGAAATAACATTTTGAATTCAAATTAGTTCAAATTCAAAAAATTTCCATGCCACTACTTTAAGGGGTGTGTTATTTTGTATGTTCCTTTGTTGAGAAGTGATCAGAAAAATAATTGAAAATTTTTACTATTATGGTATCTAATTGGCACCTACAGCAGAATATATTTCTAAATGTGAATAATGGCTTTCATACACTGCTTATACAATTCTTGTGGGAACATTCATGAACTATTTTTAGAAACTAGAAATAGCTGGGGTTAAATTTGAACTTATAGTTTAATTGAATAAACTGTTAATATAAAATAAACAATAACATGATTGAGTACAAACTTGTTAAATCAAAAAATATTTTAATCCAGTCTGATGGATAAACCAGAGCAGATTGGTTATTACAATGTTAATATATAAACCAGTTTCCAAATCACAATGGCTGAGTTTACACATCACACTAAACTTTGAAACAAAGCATATTATATTGTCCTCAGTCTGTCTCTGATAAAACGTAGGACTAGGTTGTGCTAATGCATAGTGATATGTTTCATTTTGATTTTTTAGGCAACTCTAATATATATTCAATGAACCATGGTTAAAATTAACTGTGGTTTAGTAATTTATCATGCTCATTTTTTCATTGGTGAAATCAGAGGAAAAGCAGACAAATATTGAATAAAACCTATACTGATAATCCTAGCTTATCACTCTAATTGGGATTGGCAACACCATGTAATCACCCATGATCGTTAACAAAGATATCACATGACCAAAATATGACTTCTTGGGATTCCTCATTGACTTTGCTTTTCAGAAGCCCTCTGGGATGGTTGCAGATGGTGGTCATGTGACCATTGTTAAAGCACAATGGTTATCAAACACCTGAATTGCAATCATGTGACTGCAGGAATGATCTTAAATGTGTATGTCACTTTTTTCAGAACTGTCAAAACTTTGAAGGTTTGCTTAACAAATCTATTTTGCTCATTGTGTATACTTTTGGGAGAAATTTAATGACTAGTTTTATTAAGAAACATGTTTAGGAAATTGGTATTCTAAATTAATAAATTGCCAACTTTTCCAATCATTTTTCTGAAGTAAGATTTGAAATTATATCTAAGCCAAATCTTTGCCATACTTGTCCAAGTATGATTGTATGGGAGATGGTTGATAATGCTGAGTTGGAGCACTAGGAAGTCAATGTAGTTTCTTGCACAAAGCAGCAGGTGAGGGGCATAGTCTAACTAGAGCTGTTTTACTTAGGGAGATCAACATGGATCAGCGACTCTACTAATTTCTGAAAATTTGCACAATAAACACTTAAGGTGGCATTGTAGCACTGTTCCCTCAATTTCTTGTTAGATTCTTTTGCCTTTTTTATTACCTATTAACAAAATGACGGTCTTATGTAACTGTATTGAAATCAGTTATAAGTATATAACTTATTTAAGTAGGGAGATAATTCCAAATTCTCATTATTCTGTATATCTGCTATTGAAAACTACTCTAGCAGGTAGAACATACTATGGAAACAGTGCAGTAACAATCTGGAATATGAACAATGGGAGCAGAATAACTTGGTTTTTTATGGAATTCAGCTGTTTCTGGATACAGTTTAGCAGAACAACAAAATACTAGTTTAAATTCTTAATATATTTTGTATATTTAAAATGTTTCAGACTGCTTTTTAGGGTAGAACCTAAATCATCTCAAAAAATAGTATTAAAAGCCTGTTAAACAAAGCAGACAGCATATCCCAGAACATATTAAAACTTTAAAAAGTTTCAAATGCCATTGCTAATACATAACCTGGTTCATAGAGTGCTCTACACCAAAATTGGTTTCTGGGTTAATGTCTTGTATAAACCCAATTATTGTAGTTGGCTTAGTAAATAATGCTTAAAAGCTATGGTGTAGCACTTACAAAGCTAGTAGGTGACTTGTGAATCAATGGCTTGATTTCCATTAATACATGGATAATATTAAACTCAGTAAATATTCAATATGAAATTATGCATTAGGATATCTTATTCTGTATGATCATGGTATTTGTCTGCCCAGGGGGAAAGGATTACAGTAGGTAGGGTTTAACCTGGGTATGGATGAACATTAATTTTAATTTTTTTCTCTATTCAAAGACAGTACTAATCCAACCTGACTTATTAAGCACCAGAAAGACCCTGGGATCATTTTTATTTTGAGTAGGTGTTTAATTTAACATTTTTTATTTTAGTTAGCTTAAATTTGGGTATGTGTTTAATGTACTTCTATTATCATATTGTTTTAATTGCTCTGGCCACAGATGTCTTCCCAAATCCTAGCTCTTTCACAGAAAACAACTCAAGACTTTTTAAATGAGAGTGCATATTAATGTACAAATTTTGTTGGTTCTACTTCTACTATCAGAGCTTTTAAAGAACCTGGCTCTAATTTGGAAACATACTCTCGAATTCAACCATTATATTGTGAGATTGCATTACTAATTATACAGTTTACTGTTTTAGAGAAATAATATTTGCCTTATGATTCCAGTTTATTTGAACCAAGAAAACAAATCATCTTGAAGATTTGTTTTAATTTTTTCAGATGTTGCTTTTATGTTTCTAAATATCATGATTGCAGATGCAGTATGTTAGTTATCTTTATACCAAAGAAGATTGCTACAGAATGCTACAAAATTGAATTCAAACCTGCAATTTCAGAATTATTATCTAAATACTATACTTGTTAAGCATAACTTGGATCACATTGTCTAGTAAAATTAATTTGCCTTTGTAAATCTAGAACAGGGGTATCAAACTGCCGGTCCGCAGGCCAGACGTGTCACGCGGAAGCCGCGCCCACCCCATTGCCGGCAATGGCAAAACTGTCTCGATACGTTGCGTGACATCACGAGTTTGACATGTCTGATCTAGAAGATTGCAGGGGGAAAACCTTAATTATCACTGCTTTCAAATAAATTGTGATATGAGAGAAATTTGTCACAGGTTATTCAGAATATTTATTTAATAAAGTTATTTCTCAAACATGGCAGCAAAAATTGTATTATTTACTCAGATTTGTCAGTTGCTGAATTATAATGCTTAAGATGAGGATTTTTGCTAACATTGATGGCAGTATCTTAAATTGTATTATCAAAGGTACTTTTGAAAAAACCAATGTTCTGTCAGTTACATAAATCTCATTATCTAATTAATCTATGCATAAGAATCTCTGATTCATCAGAATCTAGCATCTTTATAGGCTTTATTTCATAAGAATAATATAATGGACACCATTTTCTCATAGTTGCTGGAAATGGATGATAGTGTTCTGATGTTCTCAGAATTTAATAAAAGCAAATTAACTCATAAAAAGACAGTAAAATATTACTCCTATAAATAAAGCTACTAAAAATGACTCTTGCAATTAAAAAACAAATGAGTTACCTGGAAAATGCAACCAGTTTCAAACACTTTTAACTGCATTTGATGGTATTGGTTTATAATTGATAATCCTCTTAAATAGTATGTGTCCATTCCTGTTTTTAAAATTGCTGCAAGCAACAATATTTTAGATGGGTTTACATTTCAAGCTACGTTAGTCTCTTTAAAGATGTTTTTTAATGTATGGTTTGCAAATCATGGTTTAATGTGAAAGCTAATTGACAAGTTGCATCCAAATTGCAGTCAGAAAATTTCTGTTAATGTTAAAATAAGTAAATAAAACATTGAATTGCCAATATTCTTAGAAAGCTAAATTATGTGCTGTTTTGGAAGCTTGGGTGTTCTCAGAAAGCAACATGGGAGATATGATGTATTGCAGAGGAGACAGTAGAGTCAATACCTGCCAAAATAAAAAAGGCCCCATAGCTATTCTTACATAAAGTTTCTGCTTTCTTTTCAGAGAATGAAAAGAAGGCATTGTGTAAAAATCTTTCCCCAGACCATAAGTCTGAATCTAGGAAGATTCTTGAAGAAAGAAAGAAATTTTATTTTTTGTTTGAGATAAGAATATTAAGGATATTGTAGAATTTGTTTATGATGGAACCCTAAATGATACTGAAGCCCATGGATGGCTGCTATACCTAGATCAGTTTGGGGAAAAAAGTTACTCTAATGTCCAATAAATGTAAATAATGACATTTGCCATGATTTACATTATTTTGCTTAATATTACGATGCTGTTCATGTCATAATTTATATTTTTATCATTCGTATAAAATATGTATTTAACTACTTTGTAATATAAGTTATTTGTGGGAGAGACTTAAGTTAACAAAGTGTCATCGTACTTGGGATGAATTTGACACAATTGTGTGTCTAATCATACTTAGGCAAATAAAGTATTCAATTCAGTTCAATTGCACTTTGGAATTCCAAGGCTATTGGCTAGCCTGGGCCATAAAATCTCAAAAAAGGCATATCAAACCTCTTCCATAATTCCAAGAAAACTCTATGAGTATATAGTTGCCAGAAATTAACTTACACTAGACACTTTAAAAGACTTGACAAGTGGTGGCATCTTGCCATTTGATTGATTTGGAAAATTAAGCATTGTGTTTATTCCAGAGTTATAGGTCAAAAAAATTCCTGCAAGAAGATAAAGGCAAGCCTCTGTAAGGCTGCTGAAAAATTGTATAGGAATGGTCCAAGAGTGTCTTTTATTTTACTGTGATGCCATCTCTGTGTTTATGGTGGCTAGGCTATGTTTTGGAAATGGATGCAAATTACATTTGATTGAATTGGATAGGCATTTTGCAAAAAAGTTAACATTTGACATTAGATGTAAATTTGCAGTTAGAAGTAAAGGGAACAAGAATGGTTACAAAATTTCATCTTGTAAGTAATAAGAGTCTATTAAATATCATTGGAAAACTATATTATATTAATGAATCAGGAAACAAATCTTCCATGGGTCAAAAAAGCACTATCCCTTGAAGGCCTCTTTTAACTGAGAATGAATTAATTAATGAGATAATTAGTGTTATACTATCATCTTTTGTTGTCATTATACTGTTAAAATGTAAAGTTGTTAGCATGTTTCTGGCTAAATGATGGTAGTCTTGCTTGGCAGATTCCCCCAGTGCACTTAATGCACCAGATAATAATAATAATAATAATAATAATAATAATAATAATAATAATAATAATAATAATAATAATAAAGTTGGAAGGGACCTTGAAGGTCATCTAGTCCAACCCCCTGCTCAGGCAGGAAACCCTATACCATTTCGGACAAATGGCTGTCCAGTCTCTTCTTAAAAACTTCCAGTGTTGGAGCATTCACCGCTTCTGGAGGC